>NW_019641706.1:1964234-2045796 GCF_000599845.2 Trichogramma pretiosum | reverse complement strand
GTTCTCGTTTGAGAAATAAAAATGTTAGTTTGCTTGAATACTTATCGGAATGTATTTGATTTCAATAATATCATAGCTACGTGATTGATTATTGAATCTAATTTATTCATTTGTGTGTTCATGTAATTAATTATTGAATTATTTTATCCCAAACTTTGTATTATGGTTAAAGTTTTAGGGAAAATAATTTTAATTTGCTTGAATACTTGTCGGAATGTATTGGATTTCATTACCGTCATAGCTAAGTAGTTGATCATTGACAATTTGAAATTAAAAGTTTAATTGAAACATAAGGATCAGACTGTCATACTTGCCCCTATTTAATCTTTTGAAAAAAGTATTACCACGGTTTTGAATTATATTATTGTCAATGAGCAGTTTGAAATATAAAATTGTAAGTTTGCAAAAATACTTGACGGGATTTATTTGATTTCATTAACATCATAGCTAAGTAATGGATAATAATTAACAATATAAGCTTAAAAATTTCAAAATTTTGGTAAAGATTTCAAAGTTAGATAATTAGATGCCCTAACTACAAGAGTCAAATTGTGATACTTGCTTCACTGTATTATTTTTTTGTAAAAAAGAATTAGCTCGAGATTAAAAAGTAATTTGATGAAAAATTAATAAAAAGTGAAAAATGGGAAGATGAGAGTCATGGAAAAAATTTTTTTTGCGTCGACATTGACAAGTTATTAGATTTCAAAAGTATCATAGAGCAATTGTTGATTTAGAAGTAATTGTAATAATCTACAAATTCAAAAGTGGTAAAGTTAGATGTATGAGGGCTCTGCTGTCGTTCTTGTTTCGCTTTATATTCATACACCTTTTTTACACCCAATAGCTAAATATCAGATTAATGGTTTTAAAACTTTTTTTGTACCATACTTAAGTTTGAATTTGACTGTTAGCGCTTTATCATATATACTTCCCTCGTTGTCACCAGCCAGAATAAAATCAATATATATTATTTATTATAAATTGGCTCTCCAGCCGTTACAATAAATCTCAATTTCCAGCGCTAACCCTGAACTTAATATTATTTCTAGTCAATATTTAAAACTTTTCAACGTGTACTAAACTTACGGTTTAACGTACGGATAAACAACGTGTACTAAAATTACGGTTGGCATTCATTTAACGGTAAGATTTTTAAAAATGTTCACGTAATCATCAATAATCAGAAAAGAAAGAAAGTATGCGAATAGTATAGGTAAATAAATCGACTTACTTTCACGGTTTTGTGGCAGATAGTTTGAACGCTGTCAGAGGTCCGTTGAAGTGTCACGACGATTGATTCTCGAATTGACAACACTATTAGTATTTCAGCAATCAACACAATATATTATATCACCTTTTTATCGTTTCTCCTTGCAAAACACAACACGCACCCACAGAGCTGAAAGTAAGGTAGACTATGCACAGGATACGCAAAACAACGCGTCTTGACAAGATCACTTCGACAAGCGAATATCACGATGCACAGCTTCCCGCATGTTTTGACTGTGCAAGTCGTTGCTAAAACCGGTCTGCGCCCGCAATCTCAGCGGACAGCGCGAGAATTCAAGATGGTGGTGGAACTTATTCTGCTACATCAGGGATTCCCTTCGCGAAATCCCTCGATGTGCAGACTGCAGACGCTGATCTCGTGCGACGCGACGTCGGACGTTGAAAGATCTGTTAAATCGTCAATTGTTATTGTTACATATTGTTTCATTAAATCTCTTGCAAGTTTTAACTTTGTTGAAAAATCAGATTATTAATAAATTTATTTAATTATGAGCGATCCCGTAGTTATAAAACTTTTTAAAAAACTACTCGGTAAATATAATGATTTGAACGGTGTACATTTTTTTTATTCTAACCACGATTTAATTTCGTAGATGAAGCAACAAATTCCGATAATCTTGAAGCTGATACGAAGAAAATTAATACTCTCGTTAACATGATTAATGAGAAAATGATTTGGTTTGTAGTTTTTTTTTTCAATTCCACTTTATATCTGTTGTATGCATATTATCAATTTTTTTATTTATTCAATTGTCAGTGGAAAAATCAGTATGGAGGAATTACGCAAGAAAGTCTTAGACAAAAATCCTCATACTGTTTATTATGCTTTATTAATTATGGAAGAAGTAGTACAACATTTGAAGACTGTTCATGATACTAATAAGGTTTCAGATAATATTTTAGATATTTTGAAAAAATTGAGTGTTCACACTAGACATGAAAAAATAATGTCTAAAACAATGTTTTTGATGGAAGAATTGGAAAAATATCAGGTAATAGCAAAATTTTTATCTTTATTTTATTGAAATGTATATGTTGTCAATCGAATGTTAAATTTTTTATTTTCCTAATTAAAGGATTCTCAAAAATTGTTTGACAAAAATGTACATACTCGTGATAAATGTGAATCCGAAATGTCAGATAATGATTTTCAAGGCAATTTGAAAAAAATTCAAATGGATCAAAAAGCCAAATATAAGGCTTACTTAAAATCTTTAGGTAAAGCTACCTCATCCGATGAAGAAGAAGAAAAAGAAGAAGAAGAAAAAGAAATACAAAACAGTTATTTTAAAACGTAAATAATTTTGATTTAAATCAAATAATTACAACTAATTTTTTAATTATGTTGATGTTTTTAATCTGTTCTAGTGATCCAATATTGAAGTTAAATATTTGTCAAAAGGTACTTCAATTTTTTGAACTTATATCAATGAAATTATAATGCATATTAATATCTGGACTAACTTTTATCAATTATTGTATAGGTTGATAATCTTGCTCATGAAATGAAAAAGAAACTACCTAAAGATTTAGAAATTTCTAAAAACCAAAGAAAACAACTTGCTACAAGTGCAAGTAAAATTAGAGCAATAAAACATCAATCGTATGTAGAAGATCATGCAGAAGTATTTTGCAGAAGTATGAGACAATGTGCACAAGAAAATTGTGCAGATTGCAAAAGGTAAAATTTATATGCATTATACTTTTAAAATAATTATAAAAATGAATGTATGTATTTATGCATATATGTATTACAGATATAAAAAGGCTACGGCTCCAGAAGAGCCACTACCAAAACAACTTCCATATGAAATGCGTAAGGTCAAAGAAAGCAAGTTAAGAATCAGAAGTGTTTTCGAAGATATAAAAAAAGAGAAACAAAAAGAATATTATCATAAAGTAAAACCGTTTTAGTACTTAACATTTAATGCTTTGCTATTATTTAATGTGCAACTAGGATTAGTTTATTCAAGTTTATTTATTTTACTTTTGATGATATGTACAATTGATCATAACACTGGGATGCACATAGTACTACTACTACCAATCATGATATACAACAATTTACATATAAATTGGTGATGTGTTATACATATTTATATATTGCATTTTTGATTGAGTCTTCAATGATAGTTTATTGCATGCTTAAGTTTAAGAATAATCATCATAGTTTATAAAATTTTTGTATCTATTCACATATAAATTTAATAATTAATATTATTAAATAAAAATATTCAAGTTCTTAAAGAATCTTGAGTTTTTATATTTTCTTTGTTTATCTTCCCAAATGAATTGGTTTCTTTTACATACAAAAAATTTTCAATTGTTGAAATTTTTATTGAATTACATTGAATTTAATACATTGAATTTAATACATTGAATTTAACTGAAATTCTAGTCAGTGCTCTTATCATTACTTTTACTAACATAATATCCAATCTGGAGAGTAAACGATTTAAGACGATATAAATTAACCGCTCTCATATAACTCTGAAGTCTGAGTGTATCGTGACGCGGTCAAACGTTCTAAACCTGTCATATGGTCCTCGTAGAATTTTTCAATAAATGAATTTTATTATTAAAAGTCACATATACTTATGTCGAAGTTTTAGTCTAGAATAACGAGCTAATGATGAAAATTTTTTGGCTCAAGTTTTTAAATAATAAAATCGCTAAAAAACATAACTATCAGAAGAATTAAAAAAAAATTGTACAAAACAGTTTTCTAATTTTCAAAGAATAGAAATATGAGCAAATTAGTTTGTTGATATTATAGAAACGAAATATTATAGATATTTTCTACATTCAAGTAAAAGTTTGTTAACAAATCAAATCAACCATTGCCAACTTAATGTAGTCATCTTTTATCTACAGTCTGCTACTTTGCTGCTTATCGAGACGACTATCGTTTGAAACATTGCATGTTCTAGAGACTCGTGGGAGAGTGTATAAAAATTTTGCCGGATCGCAAATTATATATTTTGTTGTAACATCAGAAGTAATTGTTGTCACTTGTCACATTTTAGAAAGTCATTTCAGTTATGGCATCCTCCTTCAGGCTGACAAATTTGTCGCGTGCCGTCAAATTGTTTTCATTGACATCGAGAAGGTCTTATTCTTCTAGAATAAACCAATTCGCATACCCAACTTCAAAGGATCTCTTCCCGTCTCAAAGACAAGTATCTCCAATTGGTAAGTTTGACAACATTTTATGTTTGTCATTTCAATTTATTTTATTCAATGAAAAGTAATATATAAATACTTATTTGAAAAGTGGATTCTAGTATTGAATAATCAATTCAATTTGTTTATTAATAGATAAAACATATCATTTTTTTTCTTATTCTGTAGCTGCAGTATGTGTTCCATACAATGGGGTATCTCAAAGATATTATTCAAGTAGCGAAGCCAAACCAGAGAGACAAACTGAAGAAACAATTGTCAGCAATGACGCAGAGAAACCTACTGGTATGTAATATTTTTTAATTTAGCTCATCAAATACAAAAATGTAAAGTTTTAGAGCAAATAGTAATTTTCAAAGATTGAAAGCTGTTAAACAATTGAACGACAATTTCAGGTGAAACTAAGAAGCATGAATTTCAATCCGAAACACGAATGTTATTGAATATTGTTGCCAAATCACTGTACTCAGATAAAGAAGTGAGTTTATAAGAATTGGTTCATAAAGATTAAAAATACCTTATAACTTGAATTAAATTATTACATAATTGTTCAGGTTTTCATCAGAGAGTTGATTTCAAATGCTAGTGATGCTTTAGAAAAATTAAGATACTTAAGGCTTGCTGAAAATTTGGCAGCTGGCGATGGTGGAGATAGAAGCCTTGAAATTCGTATAAGTACCGATAAACAGGCTCGTACTATTACAATTCAAGATACTGGTCTTGGTATGACAAAAGATGAGCTCATATCAAATCTGGGAACAATTGCACGATCAGGATCAAAGGTATGGACATTTTTAGATTAGACACATTCACAATTTAATATTTTGACTAAAACTAATAGATTTATAACCCTGATTTTTTGAAATAGGCTTTTCTTGAATCTTTGGAAGGAAAAGAAGGAGTAGATGAGGCATCTAAAATTATTGGACAGTTTGGTGTTGGTTTTTACAGTGCCTTTATGGTAGCTGACAAAGTAGAAGTCTTTACAAAATCTTACAAAAAAGATTCTGAAGGTCTTTACTGGGTTTCTGATGGGTAAGAAGATAGATTTAATGTTTTTAAATTTATTTGATAAATAATGGTTATACATTCAATGATTACAATTAATTAAAACATATTAGCTCAGGCTCATATGAAATCTCTTCAGCTGAGGGAGTTCAACCAGGAACCAAAATAATTATCCATCTACGTACAGACTGCCGAGAATTCAGCGATGATAAAGTTGTTGATGGTAATACAATTTTAAATTAATTTTTTAATTTTATTTTAAAGCCTGATCATTTTAAATAATAAATTTTTTTTTAAGGCATAATCAAGAAGTACAGTAACTTTGTTAGCAGTCCTATTTTCATCAATGGAGAAAGGGCAAATACCATTGAGGTATTTATATACAATTTCAATCATTCTTAAATTTAAAAATGCAATATTTTGAAATGAGTATTATTTATTAGGCTTTGTGGGCTATGGATCCAAAAGAAGTTAAGCCCGAGCAACATACTGAGTTTTATCGGTTTATAAGCAATAGTTTTGATCAACCTAGATTTACAATGCATTTTTCAACTGATGTTCCCATTAGCATCAAAGCCTTATTATACTTCCCAGAGGGTAAACCAGGCCTCTTTGATTTAACAAGAGATGCTTCAGTGGGAGTTTCTCTTTACAGTCGCAAGGTTCTTATTCAAAACAAGGCCGAAAATATTTTACCCAAATATTTAAGGTTCATGAAAGGTGTTGTAGACTCAGAAGATATTCCTTTGAATTTGAGCAGAGAACTGTTGCAAAATAGTGCCCTGATCACGTAAGTGTTAGACATTAATGACTTAATAGTTTAATTGATAGTTATAAAACTTCAAATATTTTTATTTTAGAAAATTGAGAAATGTTTTAACTGCTAAGATCATTCGCTTTTTGCAAGACCAAGCTAAAAAACATCCAGAAGAATACCTTGAATTCTACAAAGACTATAACACTTTCTTCAAAGAAGGACTTGTCACTGCCACAGATGATTCCTCAAAGGTAATATATCTTAATTGGTAAAAAAATATCAATAAAAAATCAAATTTTTTTATTAATTATTGAATTACTTTGCAGGAAGAGATCGCCAAACTGTTGCGATTCGAATCATCTACCAAAAATGCAGGCGAACCCACCAGTATTCTTGAATATGTTGATAGACTTGCTAAAGATCAGAAATATATTTATTATTTAGCTGCACCCAGGTAAATTTATATTTTAACTGATTTTTATCAATTTAACGATTGAAAACATTGAAATTTGAAACAAATTTTCTAGTCGTCAATTGGCTGAACAATCGCCTTACTACGAATCGTTCAAAAAACGAAACTTGGAAGTTCTGTTCTGCTACGAGCCATACGACGAATTAGTTCTTATGCACTTGAGGAGATTCAAGTCTTTCGATGTCATATCGGTTGAGAAAGAAATGCACGAGAACGTCGACGAGAAGGATCAACCTAAAATTGTGAACGAGGCCGAAATCAACGATCTCATTTCTTTCCTCAAGCTCACCTTGAAAAACAAGGCTTACGATGTTAAAGTCACGAATCGTCTTGAAAACCATCCATGCGTGGTGACTGTACAGGACATGGCTGCAGCCAGACACTTTATTCGCACGAAGAGTCATCAATTCAACGAAGATATGCGCTATAGTCTGTTACACCCACGATTGGAAATCAATCCGAATCATCCATTGATCAAGAAAATTGGTCAGCTGAGAAGTACTGATCCTAAAATTGCTGAAATGTTGACGGAACAGGTAAAATTGATTTTTATAATCTATAAAACAAAGAGGAATAAATCCGATAATTAACTTTACAATAATTTTTAGCTATTCATGAGTTCTATGGTCGCAGCTGATCTCGTTGAAGATTCAAAAGGCCTCTTACTAAATATGAATCAATTGTTGACGGCAATCTTGGAGAAAGTGAAATAAAATGTTACTTTCTGTTATACCAGAGCGGGCTAAACCGTAGAAACTCGGTAAACTACCTTGCCGATATCCGGTTACTTCGACGTTATCGTTACATGTGTCATGTGATTTATGAATGACTGAACAAATATTAATCTTGATAAGATCAGACTGGATCTTGCTGTTGTTGCTTTTGTACATAAATGTATGACTTGTCATTTTTTAAATAAATGTTAATTATTGTAAAGAATCACTCTAATTCATTTAGACAGACTTTGTCAACGCTTAAAGTGAAAACTTCTAAGGAGCTCGTGCGTAGAATCACCATCAAAGCATCTAATACTCATCTAAGTTCCATGACAATTTAATTACAGTCTCTTCTCCTTCGAAAAAAGTTTACGCAAAGAGAGTATCGAGTGACTTTCTTGATGACAGGAGACGCACAAGACAATAAAGTCAAGAAGACATGCGCGTGTCGAGCATTGATATTTAAGCGAGTCAAGGAGTTCTCGCGAGTTTATATTATTAAATTGGCTACTCGAGAAGCCCCGCAACAACGACACAGCAGCAGAGTGTTATAAATAAAAAACAAAGTGAGACGCGCGCAAAAAAAAAGAAAAAAAATCCTCGGACGAGAGCTCGAAGTTGTTTTTTCTCACGATAAGTATATAAGAGAATTAAGCTCGTATAACGTCTTTTATCACGGATGCCGCCTCGGGGGGTGCAGGATATATATTCACATGAGTCGAGAGAGAGCGAGAGAGAGAGAGAGAGAGAGAGAAGAAGGGAGAAAAAGACTGACTGGCGGCAAAGATTAACGCTCCTCTCCTCGAGCTTTATATACCTGCGAAATGGAGCCGCCAAGCGCGCGATAAGAAGCCGAGTAAGCAAAAGCTCCTCTCCCATCTGGACTCATCGCTGAGCTATATATAGCCGTCGTCTCTTATATAATACTTATACACAGATACTCCTCCGCTGCTTGAACCATTTGGATTTTGCACCGAGGCTAAAAAGTCCAACGCTAAGCGAAAGCAGAAGCGGCAGCTTGTTCTGACACGCGGCAGTTATCGCAAGCTCGGCGCCCAGTGCAGCAATGATGAACGGACCTGTCCGTGCCACCGGACTCTCTTCTCTGCTGCTGCTGCTGCAGCATCAGCCCTCGCGTAGGCAGAGCGACGACGAGTGTTACTCCCCCCGTTTTGTATACATTATCATATAAAGTTGATATTGTGCATATAAATTTTCAGCTGTAAATTAAGGTCGAGCGTATTTGAAAGCTCGTTACAAGCATTAAGCCAACGTTTTTACAATTTTTGATACTAAAATACATTCCTAAATGGAAACAGAGATTGTCACGCAAGTATAATATCGAAAGAATGGCCTAAAATCGGCCGCAGACCTAGACCTAGATCATTCGCGAGGAGTTTTTCAGACTGGAACACACGAAGTGTGCATTGCGAAAAATTATAATCTCTTTTTATTTCTCTCACATACTGTATTAACGACTCCAGCTCACTGCTGCTGCCGCTGTAAAGTCTTTTCATCCGTGTCGCCTATGGTACAGAAATTCTATCACGGATCGTCACGCGTTACATGTGTCAATATAGAATGGAGAAAGAAAAAAAAGGGAACGAAATCCACAAAAAAAAAGGATATAAAATAAAAGGGAAGCCGATATTACGAGGACGTGTAAAATAAAAGGAGTCGACGAGACCTCAATAATTCATGTGCACTGCATCGTATGATATCGATATCGATGTTATAATCTAGAAAGTTCAAGATACAGTCAAAAACTTAGTCGAGTCATCGTTGATTCAATTTCCTTACGACAGACAAATAGCCCAATAATGTTTTTCAATATGACGGACAATTGTATTATACACGTAATAAGCAAAAGGATATGCCATAACGATCGGTCAATATGCGTCGCGAGTCGATGTAGCGCGTAAATCCAAACACAGATTCGGTAGTACACTGCAGGTGCAGCAGCACACGTTACAATTGTTACACGTCGAATTGTCACGCGTGACAATTTCACGCACGTTTGCCGAAATGTGCCGAAATTTTCGTAAATACACTGATACACAATTAAATGTATTGTGCAAATATATCGTTAATCGGAACAGGGGATATTTTAGACGAATAATACGTGTGGCTTTGCGCAAGTGTTATACATTCGATCTGGAGCGAGAACAACTGCTGCTGCTGCACACGCCCCTGTCGAAACAAATCGTGGCAATAATCGAGAGTGTGCGGGTGTGGGACACGGTGGAAAATTTGAAAAGTATAGCAGTAGGCCAGTTTCGAATCGAATGGGATCGTATTGGCTAATATATATAATATAAAAGTCGATCGAAACGCTCAGCCATACGTCAAACGCAATTTTCAAGCCCGAGCGTGAACTGCGATCATTTATAGAGAATATAGCGCGATCGTGCCAAAAGTGCATATGATATCCAATAGTGCCTAGTTTTTATTTATTTTTCCAAGTGTCGATAATTAAAAACATTTTTTGGAATCTCTCGTCTCGACGTCATCATGGCGAGTCGACTGGCGACGATGTCGTTGGTGTCGTCGTTGCTGCTGCTACTCGTGATAGCGGCAGCCTCCGCGAGACCCTACAAAGTAACCGAGGACGGTGAACCCACGCGAATCGGACTGTTTTCCACGGGAATCGCTGAAGCGCTTAGACGAGACAACGGCCAGAAATCGAAACGCGACGACGCCAAACATCGTCACCATCAGAAAAATACGTCGGGCAAGTCGCACGAGGGCGGCCACTACACGAGCTTCGGCAGCGACGCCGACGGCGAGAAGGGCTACAAGAAGACGACCTACGGCGACGGCGAGAACGGCTACAAGAACTACGACACCTTCCACAAGGAGAAGGCGAACAAGTACGGCTTCGAGGACGAGGAGGTCTACGGTCAGCAGTCGGCCGGATCGAAGAAAGCGCACAAGGGCCAGAAAGCGCATCGTCACTCCAAGCACAAGAAGCACAGTGACCACGACGGAGCTGGTACATGTCGTTGACCTCTCATTTTCTCGTCTTTAATTCGCCATTATATAAGCGAGTAACGTTGTTGTTTTTTTTAAATTTATAGCCACTAGCATGGAAGCCTCGTATCTCGACGGCGAAGACGGCGGCAGCTACTACGAAGGCGGTGGCGACGGCGGCGGTGGCAGCGGCGAATACTACTCCGAGGGCAGCGAATATTCCTCCGGCGAAAGTGGCGGTAGCGGCGGAGACGAGGGAGGAAATTATTCCGGTGAAGGCGGCAGCGGCGAATCCTACGCGTCGTCCGGCGAAGGCGGCGACGATTACTATTAAGCTGAACTGATATTTTGTTACGTATAATTATATTAATTGCCACTAAGAATTGCGTTACCTGTG
The DNA here is from genome assembly GCF_000599845.2 of Trichogramma pretiosum. NCBI lineage: Eukaryota > Metazoa > Arthropoda > Insecta > Hymenoptera > Trichogrammatidae > Trichogramma > Trichogramma pretiosum. The sequence continues at coordinate 2,035,000 of NW_019641706.1, read as the reverse complement.
TATGTTCTATATAAGTCTATTAAGAAACTTTTTTTATAAAAAAAAAAACAAACACAAAAAACAAGATTAAAACAAATCCAAACTCGTGTTTACTAATTTCTTCGTATGCACTACTAAATCAAACGTATAGTATACATATCGTGCGGACTGCGACGAAAATTGCATTTATATACCCACACACTTATATACGAGTGGATAGATGCGGGGCTCGACGTTGACGCATGGCTATAATGCACGAAAAAGAAATCCATCCTTAGCGCAGCAGATATGCGCTTGCACCGCAGGCTCGACTCGCAACCGTGTGCACGCGACCCACTGCACGCGTCTGGGGTTGGGGGGGGTGGATGAAATTTGTCGGCGATTGTCGCTGCTGCTGTACGTATATAAGCTAGCACGACGACGACGACATATATGTCGCGTGTTTTAAACGATGTCAGTCACGCGACACGAAAATATTAATCTCGTGTGAGCCCAAGTGTGTGTACTACTATATGCCGGGTCATCCCCCTCCTTACCGCGCGGTTATCTTCTTCCTCTTCGTTTTTTTTTTGCTTCTTACCTCGTGAAGCGCATAGCTCGACTTTCGCAGTGCACTTATAAAATATGTCGCAGCATTTATATAAGCCAAAGCTTGGCTACGACGACGACGACGACGACAATCGAAATACTCGCGAAAATCGCATTTGCTCGAATAGATTCTCTCTCTCCTCTTTTTTTTTCGAGCTCCGCGCATATAATCGACCGTTTGAATAATATAATATTAATACGCGGACAAAGTGCGCGCGAGGGGCAAAAAAAAGGGACAGAATGGGGAAAGCTCCGTGCCAAGACGAGGTACGAAACGATCGTTCTCGACTATGAATTCGAATATCGTACGGATATTAAAAGTAAATTTTAAGCTAATTTTTTAAAAGTGTTTGATCGGATATATGTGCCGAGGAATATTGAATATATTCTTCTTCGCAAGAAAGGGGGATACGATTTTTTTCTCTCTCTCTCTTTCTCTCAAAGGATTAACGATATATACCAAGAAGTATGAGAGATCGAGAACGAGGTATGTCTGTTATAAAATACTCTCGAGCTAGCTAGCGGCTGGGGCTTGGAATAAAATCTACTACTTGGAATTCCAGAGCACAGTAGTAGCTACGGAGTTCTCTCTGCATGCGCAAAGCTAGTGTATTAAAGGTAACTACGGCGGCGACGGCGCGCGTGTGAAATTAGACTCACGGCCAAAGCTTGCGCTGGATCTGTTCTGCCGTGGGTGGGAGTGAGAGAGTTAGCAGCTTCTCTTGGAAATTCTCGCAAATGCAGAGATTGCTTTGTAAGCAGATATCTCTCCCGGAAGCGCGTATACTAGTACTCGACGACCATCCTCCCGATGCTTCGGGATTTTCGTTAGCAGCAGCAGCAGAGCCTCTCGTTGCGATCCTTCCCTTGATTGACTCTCGGGGCAAAGCAGAAGAGAGAGAGAGAGAGCCACCTCGACGACGTGACCGAGAGTAAATTTCACTGAGTGAATTATAATGTATGTACAGTTCCGTTGCGCGAGCGAGCGAAATGAAAGATTCATCGACGGAGGGAGAGAAAGAGATGCATAGAACTTTATAATATGCGTCGTCGCTTGAGAATAAATGCTTGGCGATTACGTAAACATTGGAGATATAAATAAACTCAAAACTAACAATGAATGTATTATTTGGCTATGAAAAAAAAAAAATATGAAATGAATAATTGGTTGTGAATAAGAATAATAAGCGGCGATGGGTGCAGAGAATTTCTCTGATTAGAGGCTGAAAAAACTGCAGCGCCTCGAAATGACCCACCCTGCACCGTACCGATACATCTCCACACCGTGCATATTATAACGTCGTTATTGTATATATAGCTCCAAGGGGTGGCTGCCGCCACGTTAGCAGCCATAGTGTCTGTGCAGCAGCAGCAGCAGCAGCAGTCTGCGGATCTATGTATACGTGACTGGACTGCAGCGCGCATATTCGCGCGTCCGGGGGCGAAAATCCTATTAAACGAGAAAAGCCGTGAAAAATCTGTCGCCCATGGCTAGGCGGCGTCGTATATATACAGCGATGCAGACTCTCGGCGCGTCCGTCCGTACCCTTTTCATTACTCTTCTATACATAATTTTCGTACCCGCACACACAAAAACACATTGCCTCCATGAACAAAGAGGGCTCGAAAGAGAGATGGATATGTGTCATTTCTATATCGATACGAGATCGCTAATCTCGATTGTACCGGTGCGCACACGTATCATTATCTTGTCGAGTGCATTATAAACTGTCATCGACAGACATTAATCGTCGGACGTTAACGCACATGTTATAGAGTACGAGCCATTTTCAAAAAACCGTTTATACTCGTCCGCACGCGTATATAATAACGTGTATTCTACAAAACGATCGATCGATTTTTCGCTTATAACATACACTAGCTCCGAGCATTGCGAATCGAGCTCACTCATATATCGGTATAGCGTCAATTTATGATCGGTATTATGTCATAACGATATATTGGTGCGCAAGCGCGTGCGGACGAAATGAACGCGTTATACATACGCAGCGAGTGAATCGCTGCTCGCGAGCTACGTATATGTATCGATTAATAGACGAAAGCACGCGACGGCATGCGCGATTCTCGCCGCGCTGCCTAGTATCGACGTGTGCACAATATATATAATATATACATACGATCGATGGGTCAACCTGACATGTGTACGAGCACGTGTATTACCGTGAATTCCGCGCTGACCGCGATTTCGAGTGTCTCTCTTTCTGCAAAACATCGCGGCAACGATCGCAATCGCTCCCGATACGTATCGTGTCGAGCCGCGCGTCGCGAGGCAATCGATTGTGAGAGACGCCCACGACAGATGTATAATGCAGGCACGCTCGCATTTGCCAAGGTATACTGCTGTACTTATGACATTAGGAACGAACGTGCGCGAGTGCAAAATATAAAAGTGCAACGCTCGTGTATGAATATTCTAGTGTCAATAATTAAGTGCAGCAGCTCATGCTGCTCCTGCGCACGTCGAGTCGATCGGGATTGGCGCGTCGAGTGCCCACTTGAGAATGATCGAGCTACGATGACTCCGCAACCCTCGCACGCTTGTATCATTAATTGCCCTCGCATAGCATATAGAAAAGTTCACCCCGTAGCTCGAGACGTATGCGCCACTCTCGCCCTCCTATATATAACTCAGCTCTCAAAAACTTGAACCGATCCCGACGAGTATGTCAATATTGTACGTTGACGGTCGATCCCCTCGCAATATAAGTCGGGAATACCCAAGAGTATCGAGACTCGATTGCGAGTAATAGTGCATATTTCGAGTGCGAAAGTGTTCCGCGACACTTGTCCAAGAGAGCTACAGCTGTTATCTAATATATAGGATTACGAGCCCGCATGACAGTCTATTATAGCTCGCGCTTCAAGCCTCGGGAACGGTGCACGCTTGGCTTCATATCACTTTCTCCCGTCGTCGTCATCGTCGTCGTCGTCGTCGTCGTTGTCAGCGAGAGTAGTAAGACGTGCAGCTGCTGCTGCTGCTGTCGTGGGCAAAAAAGTGTACCAATAAACACTGCTCCAAGTCAATACACATAAAAGTAGAGATGGATCTTTCTCGATCGATCTTGCGGTAGACCAAGTTCATCGCCCCTTCCTCCGTATCGTATCTCTATTTATAAGAGCTCGGTCTTGAGGCCCCGAGCCAAGAGTCGTCGATGAACCACAAACAGCGATGCCTGCCACGGCTGCGGAGCGTTTCCGGCTTCCTCGGACGACGACGACGACGACGACGAGCATGACGTCGACCACGATGCGCCTCTTGCTCGTGTCTTCGCTCGTGCTGCTCATCTGTCTGTTTTGCTTTCCGGATCGGAGCACGGCTCGAGAGATAACCTCCGCGGCTGCGCCTGCCTCGATACCACCAAGAATCGTGCGCCAGGTCGCACCCGTCGTTTTCGTCGCAGCGCCTTCGATACCGGCAGCCGTCGTCAAACCTCCCGATCAAGAATCCGCCGGCACCCAACATCATCACCACAAGGACAGTCACGGCGAGGAACACGGCGGCAAAGAGCACCACCACCATCACCACGAGGAGCACGGAGAAAAGGGCGACAAGGGCCACAAGAGCCACCATCATCACGATAAGGGCGAACACGGAGAGCACGACAAGGCCCATCACGCGGGTCACCACGAGGAACACGGTGGACACCATAAAAAACATCACGACGAAGAGGGAGAGCACGGAGAGCATCACGAAGAGAAGAAGGGACACAAGGGAGGAAAGTTCGGCGAAAAGAAGGGCCATAAGAAGGGCCACAAGACCAGTGGCTACCATCACAAGATGCACAAGGACGAGTACCACAAGGAGCACAAGTTCTACGACGATTATCACAAAGGCGGACACCACGAAAAACACGGCCATCATCACGGACATCATGGTCAGCACGAGGGTCATCATAAGAAGGGCAGCAAGCACCACAAGGGCCATCACGACGAGCACAAGGGCAAGAAGGGACATGCCAGTAAGGGACATCACGATGAGGATCATAAAGGCCATCACGGCAAGAAGGGCCACGAGGAGCATCATCATCATCACGAGAAGCACCACAAGAAGGGCGGACAGCATCATGGCAAAAAGCACCACTACAAAAAGGGATGAATGTTCTGAATGTTATAACGTAGATGTTAATTATTGCATGTCTGTAAGTGTGTGTTATGTATCGACTCTCGTTGTTATATTTGTATTTTATTGTAATAAAGGACTTCATTCACTCGAAATTTTCCTAATAAGATTCATAATTTTTTCACCTTTTATAAAGCAAATTTTAGAGTTTTACTATAAAACGAATACAACGAACGGAAATTCCATACAATTATGAAACGGAAACTATGCGCTCGTTCAAAGCACAAAATATGAGGCAAACGCCATTATAATTGTATCAAATCAAAGACTTAACTTCAGACTGCTATAGCCACTGTATATAATGCATGAAAACTGTTCATAAACTATTTATTCAGGCACGCGCATAAAACAATATCAATTAAACTGGACTCTCACGCGTGAGTATAATGAGGAACTGCAGTTAGAATTGGGGGAGAGCTGCTGCACTGATTAATGCCAATTTCCGTATCGCAGTGACGAGGATATTATTATTTAAAATCGATTATTTACCAGCGATAATCGATTCAACAACAACAACTCGTATTATTATCGACGTAATACGATGAAAACAAAACGTTTTACGGCTGTTAGTGTATACTGTAATCGATGACGCAGCAGAAAATGATAAAAATTGCGTATATATATAAATCTCGCGCATTTCACCGAGTTTGATGAAAAACACGAGCTACAGCAGCTAGCAACAACAACAAAAAAAGGAGGAAAAAAAAAACAGGCGAGTAATTTGCCAACATGTAAAACCGAAAAATTTATCACTCGGTTATACACACGCGCGTATAGGCGAAAGGGGGGAAGATAACACAGAGCGGAACGTCCGTTGCAGCAGCGCAAAAAAATGTCTCCTCTAGTTCCTGTTCCTGCATCCATCACGCTTTAAAAAATTTTCGCTTCCCAACGCGCGCGGGTGCGAGTAAAACTCTCCCTCCTTTCCGCGACTCACTGCTGTCTTCTTCATTCGTGAATCCGCGAACAATGCCCGAATTTTCGATGTTCTCTCTCTCTCTCTCTCTCTCTCTCTCTATCTATCTCCTCTTTTCCTCTTTCACTGGTATATGGCTCGTTTACGCGCGCTTGTGGCTGTATATAATGTTATCGTGTGGAAAAGCACGCCGTACAGCGTTGCAAGCGCGAGATATGCATGTATAGCAGTGAAATGACACGGGACAAGTAGCGCGAGTCAACCGCGTGTCACAACGCAGCATGTAGCGTATAAGAGATACATGACCAATCTACGATCGCTCGAATGCTAAGCGCGCAAAAACAATAACGAAAAAGAGAAGGAAAAAACGAATCTAACTCGTGGTAATCGCTGCCTCGCATGTGCGGCTGCGGCGTCTGTGGTGTATATGTTGTAAAAATAATTCACGATCAAATGAGCGCGAGCTCGAGTTCGCTGCGCGCCCGATTAGCTACGATTGTCGCGCTCGGTGTCGAAAAGTAAAAAAAAATCCATAGGATAGCTGGCTGTGCTATGCTTAAAAGCGCATGACGACGACGACGACGGGTGAAATCGCACGTATTCGGGCGCGAAGTTTGAGCAAGTCGATTCAAGCATCGTATGGCTTAGATAGCATGGCCAAATCACCGTAGCTACTGGTGTATATACGGAATCGGAATTGCATAAGCTACCGAGCGATATACACAACACACGATTCAGCGTAAATCGCTGGAGCAGCGCAGCTCACGTACATAGAGTTAGATAGTAGAGAGAGAGAGAGAGAGAGAGAGAGAGGTCTGACACTCGACTGTCACGGCTATATACAGCCGACTAATGCTTTTCATTAAAGCAGGTTAAGGAGACACACTCTGGCCGTGTTTCGTAATGGGCAGCGATCGTCGTCCTCGACGTCCACGTAGTCGTGGTCCCGCCGAAGTCTATAATACGGGGAGAAGTTGCGAGAAAATACATCATGCGTCCGAGGCGTTCCGGCGTGCCGCTTCCTCGGCTCGTTGCTCACCGAGCCTCTATATCTATATATGTTAATAAAATGTACAGTAGACACTGACCAGAGCGGACTAACGAACGCGCGCGCGGATAGTAGGAGGAAATCGTTTCACCTCGGCTTTGGAATACCCATATATATATCGGATCGATCGTTGTCAGCGGAGCACAGAAACCGCTCGACGCTCGTCGCATGCGATCCAATTATCACGGACACAGTTTGTGACTCTCCTCTCAAGGAAATGAGGCTCCGAACGAGCTTGTTGCTCTTGGGTCTGGGTCTGCTCCTGGGCCTGGTGAACTCTCGAGGTCTGTCGACCTTCTCCGGCCCGGCAGCGATACACGATCTAGAACCCGCGGCTTCTCACCACCACAAGGGCCACCACCACGAGGAGGGCGGCAGCGGCGAGTCCCACGAGGACCATCACCACGAGCACGGCGACAAGGGCCACAAGGGCTACAAGAACCATCACGAGCACCACAAGGGCGAGAAGGGCCACCACGACAAGGAGGGCCACCATCACCACTACGACGAGGAGGACGGCCACAAGAAGCATCATCATCACGACGATGGCTACCACAAGGAGCACCACAAGGGTGAGAAAGGCGAGAAGGGCCACAAGTTCCACGAGAAGGGACACTTCGGCAAAGGCCACAGCACCAAGGGCCATCACGAGGTGCACAAACTAGACGAGTTCAAGAAGGACAAGGACTTTTACGACGAGCATCACGATCACGGACATCACGAGGATCACGGCGGACACCATCACGAGCATCATCACAAGAAGGGCGGACACCACAAGAAGGGCCACCATCACAAGGGCCACCACGAGGGCCATCACGGCAAGAAGGGCCACCACGAGAAGGGACACCATCATCACGATCACAAGGGTCATAAAAAGGAGGGAGGACATCACGACCATCATCATCATCATCACAGCTACGGCAAGAAGGGCGGCCACGACGACCACAAGCACTGGCATCACAAAAAGGGACATTGATCCCTGCATCGCTCAGCAGGAAATACAATTTTTGATATTATTTTTATTATTACATTGTAATAGCCTCGACAGTTTTGACTTGGACGATCTCGTTGCTATACATACCATACAGCTGTAGTGCACCGCACGAGTCACACACTACGTTTTTATTTGTTTTTACCTTTTTATAAATAATTAATTAATAATGTTTAATTAATTGTCATGATTTAAAACCGTGTGTAATTGCCACTAAGGATTTGTATAAGTCTGTGTACTTCCTCTTATTGTAATAAGTATACCGCAAGCAAGTTTTGTATGAATTAGCCAGAGAGAGACAATAATATGCTCTGCTCAACGCTGTGTCTTCTTAATGGATATAATAAAGACTTTTTATCACGAAGCCGAGAAATGCCTGTGCCTGCCCTGTCACTTTCAACCCATCGGCAATAAATCTGCTACACACATACACTGCACGCAAATGATAATAATAATAATATAATCGTCGCGCAGCTATAACGGGATAAGAAATAGCTCTGCGCATAATTTACATGCATATACGTAGTGTATATATATAAGTATAAGATTTGTAGTCGTCGTCTAGGAGGGTAGGGGGAGAAAGACTTTGCGTAAGATCGTTAAAGGAAAATTGTGTGTGTGTAGCCTCACTCCCTTACTCGGAGTAAAACTGCATTATAACGATGTTGCTAGTATATATGCTACGACGAGCGACGAAAACTCCATGATCCGCAGCGGGCCAACTTAAATAAGAATAAAAAAAAAAAAAAAAAAACAAAAATGAAAAAAAGTTACTTTATCGTCGTCGTCGTCGTCATCGTACGTATGTATTATATACTATACGCTTGCGGTGTATAGTACGCGTGTGAGATGTTGCAGTTGCATCCCCTCGTCTATATACATGTAGTTTCCTCCGCACGACGCTAAGGCAAGAAATTACTATCCGTGCAAGCACTTCTATCTCTTTCTCTCTCTCTGTCTCTTATCCGCGTATGTACTTTGGCAGTTGTCTATACACACAGAATAGAAGGGATTCTATTGTGTCGCTGTGTATACTTTCTCGCGCGCGACAGAACAAAAGTTTCGATTATGGCGCGAGTAGTGCGAGAGCTTTCTTAACGCGCAGCGCGTCACGCTCTTTTTCTTTTCGATTATTATTATTATATATATCGTGTCGAAAATTTTTCGATTCTTTTCCTGCTGCTTCCTGCTGTTGTCTGCGGCCGCTGAGTTAATACACACGTACCGTTTTTTTTTTTTTTTNCTCGTCTATGTAATTTTTTTTTTTTTTTTTTTTTTTGACGAAATTTTTATCCGCTCGTTTTTCGCGCTCGTAGATAGAGAGCGTTGCATAAATGCAACAAACGCGAGTCGCGCTGCTCTCCCTCTCTCTCTCTTCCCGCAATGTATATATAGTATAAAAGAGATAAAATGGAAGAGAATGGAAAATAAAAGCGCTCGTGCGAGTGGGTGGGAGGGAGGAGGGAAAAAAAGCAGTAGCAAACACCAAGTCTAGCGGTCTTGATGTGTGAGTGTTGTATGTACGTGTATAAGAAAATACCAGGGTGTGTGTGTGTGTGAACAAGAGTGGAAAAAGACAGAGACTCTCTATTCTCTCTCTCGCTTTCTGGGTGTTGGTGATATCCAATATATACACAGATACATAAGCGCGAACTGTGTAGAGCTGTCCGTGTAGTCTCTCTCTCGCAGTCGTTGAAATGTAACTCCTCTTTCCCATGCCCTTCTTACTGCTACTATATATAGAGGAGGAGATACCGAGTGGTGTTTCCCTGTATAGATGTCTCGGGCAGGTGCAGTGGACAGCACTAACCGTCGAAAGAATTGAATTTTGTCGCCTTACGCTCTTTTATGTGTCGCTGTCCCGATATACGGATATATAGGTATACATAGTACTGTACTCCACAGCGAGCGCGGGATATTTCGTCGTCGTGTCTCGCCTGCCGTTCAGCCACACACGTACCGAAGAGAGGCACATGGTACTGCTGGCCGCTGACCATTTCGCCGACCTCTCTACATTTTTCTTATTGCATTGTTTATTTTTTTTCTCATCCAGTAACTCTCTTCTTTTTCGTTTCTTCTTCCTCTTCTTCTTTTGCTCGGCAGCTTTTCTCCTTTCTCTCTTCTCGCGAGCTTTCTTGCTTGGAATGCAAATGACGAGCTCTCTCGCTCGCACATATTCGAAAGCTGGAAATTGGTTTTTCATCGTGGCTTATATATCGAATTGAAACTTTTTTTTTCTCTCTCTTATAAAGGAGTTAAAAAATAATCGACGTTTCATGATGGTTGCAGTAGTAGCAGTATTATTTTTTTATTGTTATTTCTACACTCTAGGCTAACTCGTGCGCGCTTGATCGAAGCGTGATATATTGCCATGCAAGACTTGAAATTTGATCGAGAGCGCGCGGAGAGCAGCAGAGTAGTTATATAGTTATAGTAGTATGTACAGTATAATTTTATTATTACAGATCAACGGTACAAAAATGGAAAACACTTACAGAAGACGCGGTATAGTGGGAATTTTTAAAAACTCGTTATCACAGTTCGATACATGAAAATAAATGGCGATGCGGCCCAGTGGCATCGTTGATTGGCTTTCGACTAGATCGGGAGTTAAAAAAAATAGTACAAACGAAATACTTCTCTTCCTCAATATAACGGTTAATTTCTTATTACACACAGGGCAGAAGTAGCAGCGGTCGTGTTCAACAGTAGCGAAGATATTACGAAATTCCGTTTGCCTGGGGGCACAGGCATGTGTGTAAGTCTGTGTGTGTGAGAAGAGAGAGAGGCGGCGAGGGAGCAAGAACGAAATAAAGCTATTTTAATGCGGCTCTTCGCTCTTACACGAGGTATTGCCTCCACCACCGCCGCCGCCGCCCCCGTTCCGAATGAAACACGAAAGCTCATCCTTCGGAACACAGACAGACACACACATACAAGAGTTACGAAATGGACAGACGTCGACTCTACGTCGTCGTCGTCGTCGTAGGATATAAGCCGAGACTATATACGTATAGTCTTGCACACGCGCACACACACACACACACACACACACATATATGTACAAGAGCTTGAGCTTGCGCGGGTGTACTGGCATAGCTACTATATACCACCGCCGCCGTCAAGAGTTTGCAGTACGTTCCGCAAACATGCCTTGCGATTGCGGCACAGAAGCGACGCAGAGATTGAAGTAAACTGCCGAGCCAGAGATGCTGCTGCTGCTGCTGTGAGCTTGCGAGCTTACACACGCATGTACGTTTGTATGTATATATATTTATACATTTGGATGTGTGTGTGCGTGTGTAGCAGACACTGCCTCTGCTGCTGCTCCCTGAACTTTAATTACTCTGTCCTCGAGCTCGCGCGCGGCGTAGTACGGCGTTCTCGCTCCAAGCAGCAGCAGCTTAGAGCAAATAACGTCAGAGACTCTTCTTCTTCTTCCTCCTGTAGTGCGTAGGTGTGTGTGTGTGTCTGTCTATGTATGCGTTTAGACGTAATACACACACAAAAGTATGGGAAACCCTTTTCCTTCCTAGCGAGCTTTCTCTCGCTCTCTCACAGTGTGCGTATGTACATGGTGTTGCTGCTATACTGTGTGTGTTGGTATCCTCTCTCTCACTCACTCTCGGTTCCTGCGAAATAGATCAAAGTCGGTTACCGCTGGCGTTATATTGCTTCGCAACTACCGCTGCCTTTCGGTCGCTTTAAAGCGACCGAGAGATACCGCGAGCTTTTATGTTTTATGTACACGTGTATTATTTCCTTACCCTCTCTCATTCTCTCTCTAGGCACACTTGGTCAAAGTCGTTGTCGTCGTCTCCGCTGCTTTCTTTTTGCACTTCAGTACGGGCGGGTAGTAGTCCTCGCAGTTGTCCAGCCGATCCGTGTAGATCTTGATTTCGGTGTGCGGCTCCTTGATGTGATTGAAGATGAATCGGCCGTCCTCGAAGAAGCGTCTGTAGGGATAGCTGTAGATCTCCTGCCACTTGAAGCCGTCGGCGATTTTCGCCGTGTAGATGCTCGAGGCGTCGATGCGGAAGCAGCGGTGGGCCATGTCTCGAGCGAGGACCCAGCTCTCCTGGATGAGGCGGCGGGCCAGGCCGTGACCCTGGTGCTCGGGGTGCACGGCGACGTTGGCGCACTCGAAGACTTTCTGGGTGTTGTGACGGCTCCAGGGATCGGCTTGACGGGACAAGAAGCAGAAGAAGCGGACGAGATCGCGACCCGGCCCTCTGTCGTACTGATCGGCCAGATGCTCTTGCTCGGCGACGTCGTTTCTCGTTGTTTCGATATTGACCGCCGCACCTACGATGCAATTTGTGTCGCGATCCAGAGCGATGATGGTCAGGCCGTTGTGCACCCCCTCGAACATCTGATGGAAGAGGAGCGGGTCGGGTCTGTCTTGCTGGGCCAGGCCGATGTTGACCATCGAGGGCTCGGACTTGAAGAAGGTGTCCGCCATGAAGTGCATGACCGCGTCGTAGTCGCTCATGTAGGCGATACGCAGATGGTAGTTCGGCGCCTGTAATATACCGCGTGGTGTGTTTATTTCGACTCTTGCGCATGATGTCATATACGACGTGTTTGCATGTGCGTCTTTTGCACAGTGAGCTTTTTGTTATTGATAAAGCACATCTGAACGGAAATAGCGTTGAACGATATTTCATGTAGCAAAAAAACCCCGGAATAGCTGTCAAATTTTTCGAATTTTAGGTTAGATAGAAATTAAAAATATCAGTCTTGAGACTTACCGGGGACACTTTACATGTCACTCCGCGGCCGATGATTCTCTTGACAGGATTAACAATGTGTTTGTTACCGAGGAGAGACGATTTAGATACTTGCAGCAATTTATTTAAAACTCGAGCCATGATTATTGAGAATTTGACGCGTGTATTACTACTAAAAATTTACCAGTGACTAATGAAAACATTTCAAAACACGACGATCATGATTGCTGGGAGTAAACTGGCGCGCGCGTCGACCGCTAGTGTGCGTGTGTTTAGCTGCGTGAACAGTGAACTAACACGACATTTTGGCATAGGTGAGAAGTGAGCCGTTGGTCGATCAGGTTTTTTCGGTCGATTTTCGTAATTATTCGTAAATTGGCTTTTTCGATTTTGACGAATTAGCAAATATTAGCGTCGCACGCAGATAATATTCGAATTGAAATCATAAATCGCTTTATCGTCGAACTATCGATATAAAGGATGAACTTTAACCGGGATAATGAAGCTTTTCCTTTTTATTATTTTCAACCCATCCTTTTTCCCTAGCTCAGAAATTATCGCGTTTTCTTCCTCCTCTCGCCTTTTTTCATTTTACAATATCAGCTGCAGAGCTCACAACGTCGCGCTAAGATTATTATTAACGTTCATTAATCAAGTGGCGTATGGTCGTGTAACACGACGGTAGTAGAGTTCGCGCGTCTATACTCTATATACGAGCTGCACAGCCTCTATAACGCAAGAACAATATAAGCCGCCGAGCGCTGCAACTGCTGCTGCCGCTGCTGTCTGCATGGCATGGCGAGCTGCGACGGCGAGTGTCATTAACGCGCCATGCGTAACTATGGATCGCCATTAAATCTCTATTTTGACGCTTATATATCCCTTCCATGCTGCGCATATAGAGCCTATGCAGCTAACAGTGTGATGCGCGCTCGCCTTGATGTCCTAACACTAATTTCCCCCGTCGTGATTAATGGATTTTCCGAGGCTATAGCAACGTCTATTTCAAATTGTAACGCAGCGGTAACGTCGCGTCGCGTCTCTCTATATTTGCGCTTATATGCTTGCGCCAGCTATTGACGCCTGCAGTTCTCTCCATATAGGTGTGTAGTGCGAGGTTAAAAAAAAATATAATGATAATAAACATCGAAAGTCGATCGGTACTGTGGAGGAAAAAGAGAGAGTGATCAGAGAACAAAAAGGAGTTATGCATTCGATGCCTTTTATTATATAGAAAAATAGACGTACAAAATTTTTGCTTCGTATAAAAAATATGTATGTATGTAAAATGGTGAAGAATTTTCTACGATGTAGTATCGCCTTTCGCGCACGCACATTATACATCAGTCTTTATATTTGGAAACGCGAGCGATTAATAATGAGCGAAACTTGAGTTGAAAAAAAAAGAAAAAAATAAGTAAAACAAGCCTCATTGTCGGATGTTGTTGAATCTTAAGGTGCAAGAAAGAGTCGATCGTGCCTCTTAGAATGCATAAGACGCGACGAGCTGCTGTTGTAGCTGCTGCTGCTGGTTACGGTATTGTTTTTTACTCTGCTGCTTGCCAAGCGAGCCCGTCAACGCTTTGACGACTTTCCCGTAATCCTGCCGTTCCGCTTCCGCTTCCGACTCATTGTTGCCTCTCTCCAGATCCTCGATGTCCAATCGAGCCCGCTCCTCGTCCGTCAGGCCGTCGTCCAGGTGCATGATGTCGAAATCGGCCTCGGGCGCGGCGATGCCGTGATCGTCGTCGCCGCCGCCGCCGCTTCGCTCCTGCGCAGGCTGTGCGGGCGTTATTATTACGGCCGAGCCGTCGGAAGCTGCGTATTTGCGCTCCAGAGGCTGGGCTCGCAGAGTCAGGATACAGCACGCGCTCGCGATTAGACACGTTCTCCACAATCTGTTGCTCGTCATTTCGATTCTATGTTTGCTCTCGCGTGTTATTTGCCTGCAATCGTACTGGTTAATTAGCTTTCGACCACGAGAGAGTAGATTATATTATGCATATAGAGATATAGCTTACCTGATATCAAATGAAAGTAGTAGAAAAAAAAATTGTAAACGCCGCGGCCGCTTGCTATGTATACGTGTTGAAGTAGTGACTGTAGGTATTCGACTGAATTCGTCGTTGGCGAAATTCGTTGCTTTTATATTGCAAGCGAAGCGAGAGCGAGAGTCAGTTTTATTTTCTAGCATACAGGTATAGAGAGAAAAAACACACACACACACAGCCTGCGAGCGTTTGGCAATATTCTCTCTAGTCGGGCTCTGCGAGTCTAGAGCCAATGTGCCGAGTGTTTATGCGCTGCATATAATGGCCCCCACAACGAGCGACGCGACTCGTGCAGCGCACACGTATTACACCTGACCTGTAGCTGCAGTGCCTTGTTTCTAAATACTTATATATATATTTGCTCTTTACAAATGCACATGCACGCATACACACGTAGACGCAAACGCTGTTTAAGCACCCAAATGTACTTATGCCTGCTGCTCGTTGGCATTATATATTTTACCTCCCGTATGCGTGTACGTATATCGCCGCAACACGGTGGCAATTCGCGCCAGCCAGCCGCGCTGCACTACATTTTAAAAGCCTAAGTGCACATGCAGTCTGGTCGTGGTTGTTGTTCGTTTTCCACGTATATTTCTACGCACGCGTATATTATGATAATGCAATTATTTATAAGCGCGTACAGTAGTACGACTTTGTCTATGTAATACTTATGAGCTATACGTACCGATGTTGTTGCTGCTGCCATCCACTATGTATGTATAGTTGGTACGAGACTCTTGTTGCGCGTACCGCACGTGGAGCTGAGTACGGTCTAAAAAAACTCGAGTCCTGCCTCGCGCGGTAGCTGACATTCCACCATGCTGCAGTACAGTGTGGGAGCTATGAGGCACAGAGCGAGAGAAAAAAACGCATATAACATTCCTTCTTATACGCTCTCATTTCATCAGCTGGGCGCCCGCGTCTATGTAGTTGTACCCACTTTACGTGCTATCTATTACACGTATTATGAACGGCTTCGGAGATATGTATAACTATGGATGTATTGTTCTTGAATATTCCCCCGCGAGAGCAATCGATGCAACAATATGTACGTTTTACCTAGTTATTTTTTTACCCTCTCGCTACTGTAGGTATCCGCGCGTTTTAAGTGCCCCCGAACCATACACGAATGAGCGAGCTAATTTTTTTTTTTTTAACGACTCTTCGATTTTGAAATTGGCCTGCTCGTTATGTTTTCGTTGTTTTTTTATCTGTTCTTGTTTTCAACGATTTCGTGTTAAGCTCACGTGTTTTTTATCTAGACCTCTCGCATCCTTGGCCACGCCGGATGAAAATTGGATTGCACACACATACGCACGCGTGTGCGTATATACACGTATCGTACACTGTCACCGAATTATTCGATCATTTCAAGCTGCATACAGCACATATACGGGTGCCCATCGATGCGTGTAAATTCTTAGCAAGGGCGACGAGAGGAACGCGCAGATTAACGAGCATGGCGGCACAGCACGTATTATTATACACGCATCGAACCAATAAAGCCGATCGCGTCGCGTCCAAATCTAGGTGAACGAACGTAATCGCGTGCCGCATAAGCTGTACAATAGTTTAACGTATACGTTTACGTAGTCAATGGTAAGGTTCGTGCGAGCGTGCGATTCGACTCGCCTCGCTGTATATAATATAGAAGGTGGAATCGGTGCGCGATGAATACAAAGAAAAAAGCTACGTACAGCGATCGATATAGCTTCATAAATAAGCGATCGGTTCACCTTAAACTATTAACGATCGAATGCGCTTGCGAAAGGTATGCCGTGCCACTGCTACCGCTGTGCTCCCTTTTCGTTCGGGTTCATTCATGCGCGCGTGCGGCATTCATGGGAATAAAATGTGAATCATAACTAAACGTGCATAGAGACACACACACACGCGTACGCGTGCTGTAGCAAGTGTCAATGACATTTATAACGCGACCGCGACGACGACGATCTTGAATCGCATCTACGGTCCGTGACTGGTGTAAAGTACGCAGAGCCGTGAAGTACGTTCGACATTCGCTGCACAAAAGGGTCCTTGGCAGACTTACACTCTGTAGGGTACACACCGGGGCACACGCAGAGTGAGAGAGAAGAAGTGTGCGAGGTATATAAAACCCGGGACTGACCGGTAAATCAGCACAGTTCCACTTGACGATCGATCGAGCGACCATTAATTAAGACTCTTAACGAGTGTGCGAGTAGTAGTGCGAGTTCCGAAGTGTATTCAACAGTCGACCAAGACTTGACTTGTGTGCATCGATATTAGATAAAATATAATCGACATGAGGTGGCTGCAGTCGATCGCGCTCATATCGGCACTCGTGCTGGCTCTGGCTTCGGCCAGTCCAACCCCGATCAAGGCCAACGCCAAACCGCATCATCATCAGGAACGCATGTCCATGCGCAAGATGCACAAGTCCGACCAGCAGGGCTCGGGCACGTCGTACTCGTACGATCAGCGCCACGACGCCGCACCCGTCTCCTACGTACACTACACCACCCACACGACCAACGATCACCTGCCCTACGATCCGGCCTATCATCAGAATTTCGTCAACTCGCATCCACCACCACCACCACCACCACCATCCCCACAGCAATACGGAGCTTACGGTGACTACGAGGACTATCCTGAACAGCGGCAGCATTACCGGGAGCAACCCCTAGCTCCGTACTACGAGCCGGTGCCGCATCTGCAGCCACCCGCGCATCACCAGCACTCCGTTTATCAGCAGTATCATCGCGAGGAGCCGCACTACGCACTCCCGCTGCCACCTCCAGTTGTGGAGTATGCACCAGTAGTACCAGCCCATCACCACGAACCCGTTCACGTTGTGCCCCATCGTCCCCATCATTATCATCCCCATCCTCATCACGACGACGATGGCGACGACGACGATCATCATCACGAACCCCATCATCATCATCGTCATCATCATCATCACGGAGACCACGGCGAGGAGGAGCACGAAGCTGAGCACGAGGAGGAGCAACACGAGGAGAGCGGCGAGAAGGGAGAGAAGGGCTACTCCGGCAAACACGACTACGAGGAAGCCAAGCACGACGATCACGACATCAAGCACGACAAAGGTACGTACAATGTTGCCATTTTCCGCTTGATAATTTTAATTATTGAAAACATTTTCGCAAAACTGAACTATAATGAGATTACCGGTAGATCTAATATTTAGCTACTCGTCACAGAGTATTAGTTAATGAGTAAATTTAAACTAAAACATCCCTCTTAGTTCGAGGATAGAAGCGCAGGATTTGCTTGTAAATTAGAGCACGCTTCCTGAATCGAAGATTCAAATGGAAAACTTTAAAATTTTTCAATTATAATTAGAGTACATATTCAATAATTCGTTTCGTAAATGTGACTTATAGCCTAAATATAACATAGATACTACTAGGTTATTAAGATGCTAAAGACAACGATCACGATAAGGTATAAACAAGAAATGGCTGTCATTTCAAGCTAAAAATTTGCCTTTCCTCTTTTGCTTTCCGATAACTCGGCCATTAGCCATCGAGCGGTAACTTATGTACTACTACGTTGCTAAAAAAAATTATTGTTCAAAAACAATCATTGATTTTTAATAGTAATTTTTGCAATTTTAAAGTTAATACTATGTAAAAGGTGATTATGCCTACCCGAATACATCGGTATAGGAGTATTCATTAGTACTTGAAATTTACTAATCATTTTTACAGTCAAGACTGTAAAAAAAAAACTCAAGTTTAGTATGCAGATTCAATGTAAAATTAGACATCACAGCTGAGATAATTGATTGCTGAAATGTTTCAAGGTTATTTTACATGAAATCTTTGTTGAAGTGTATTTGTGCTTTTTTACACAAACTGCACAAAAAATGCATGAAAATCATAATTGAAGCCAGCATCCACCGTTAGATGGCGAGTACCTCAATCCAGTAGATCTGCAAGTGGCAAAGAAAAAATGACTATATAAATAATAAGCGATTAATAACCGAATCAAAATAGTATTAAAAATTAAAAAAATGTATACATATTGTTCTCAGGCGAGTACGAGGAGGAAGCCGGCCACGAGAACGGCCACGAGGAGTCGGACGGACACTACGACGCCGAGAAAGAGGCCGTTTCGGAGCAGCAGGGCGGCGCCTACGGCCAAGAGTCCTACCACAAGAAAGGCTCCAAGACGACGGGCTTCCACAACGTCTATCGCAAGGACGAGTACAAGAAGAACACGGACTTTTACGACGAGGACCACAAGGGCGGCCAGCACGAAAAGTACGGCTCTCAGGACGCGCGCCATCAGCAGGAGGCAGGGGGCTACCAGAAGGGCGCCAGTCACGACGAGGCCTACGACGACGCGGAGCACGCGAAAAAGGGCCACTACGACAAGGGCCACGAGAGGGGCGAGAAGAGCGGACACAAGGGCGCCCAAGGCCACGACAGCTATCATCGGCAGCACGCGGATTACGCGCAGGACGCCGGCTCGAGACACTCGAGTCAGCGGGGATACAGCAGACACGACCATAGATAAATGAATCGAGATCGATGCACGTTTTTCAATTGTACTGTAAATATTACATAAGTGGGAAAAAAGAAAAAATAAACACTGACAAAATCTTTTGTATACCTGTCGACAAAGTAACAACGCGAGTGATCTCTCATGGTTTCTCATTTCTCTTCCTGTGACCCCGCAACGAGCTACGCTACACGTCTCAAAGTATAACTAAGCTTATATATCGTACATGTGTGTGTGTGTATCGCATGACGATCATGACGATGATAACGAAGACTCTGCCACCTGTTGATACTCATATAGTAACGCCACTTTTACGCTCACGCGTGTGCAGGGGCTGCTGCTGTTTGTTTGTGTGCGCGCGCGATAATAACGAAGGGAGAAGATACGAGAGAGCGAAGCTTCATGCAGGCTATAATATCCTAAGGGGTAAAAGTTAAAACGAGACACGCGCGTGAGTTTACTCGCTCGCTTCTCGAGTGTACACGAGGTGTGTTTTGTTTCATCGTGACGTGTACGCGAGAAAATCATGATAGTGACACTTGTGTTGACGAAATTTATAAGAGGCAGATAAAAAAAAAAAAAGACCTCGATGCCCGCTCGTCGATGACAAGTAGGCAAATTTGTCAATAGACCATACGTGCGCGCGAGATCGGAGTCGTTTTATACGCACACAGGAACTCGCATTATAGATACCGAAAATTAGCATGTCCGCTGCTGCTGTTGTCGTTTGACGCAACGTCCCTCGAAGTAGGTTTACATATAAAAACGAACGAGCCGCGAGCGACAGAGCTCATTGTCAATCAGGTGTGCAGCGACCAGTGTGTATAAGTGATAGTGTGCACGTTTAGATAGCGAACAAAAGATTTTTTTCGATCGATATATATATATATTTCGAGAGCGCGTAAATCTAATTTTTCTTCGACAACCTCGAGGGCGCCCGTAATAATAATAGAAAAATAAAATGAAAGCAAAGCCGCCGATGCAGGTGGTGTGCCTGCTTTTTTTGCTATTAGCTCGGGATTGCACGTCGAGGGAAATATCGTCCGGGAATGAGAAAGCAGCTGAAAATAAGCAGCCACAGCAGCAGCCGAAGCAGGAAAATAAAAAGGAGAGCAAAAAAGATACGAAGATAGCTGCGGAGAGCTACGTCTTTACGACGAAAACGAGCGATAACGATCGGTCGTCGGACGTCGACGTTGCTGCAGCGCCGGACGAGCATTTCGGGCCGGCTTCTCGTTTTCATCGTTTCGCTGGCGCCAGCGGCAGCCACCTTTATTTTCCCAGCTTCAATTATCCGACCAAGTACAAGCTTGACACCTTTTCATCAGGTTGTAGTTTTCTATAGGCGCATTTATCAGCTACTATCCCCTCGTCGTATTATTGTGTTCTGCACCCCCGCCGATCGAGCGTATACGCGTCGAGTCCCGGAAGCAATGAAAAATTAATTTTATTCTTTCTTTGTAATTAGTTCTCGGGGATAAAAATGACTTCGATTTTTCCGACGACTTCAAGCCACCGGACTCGGGGGAATTCGATACCGGGGATGATTTATCGAGTCATCGTGATGGAACTCACGAACATAATCATCATCATCACCACCATCATCACCACGACGAGCACGAACACGGCGAGCACGGGGAGCACGGGGAGGAGGGCGAGAAATCGAGCGAAGGGCACGAAAGCAAGTCGGAGCACGAAAATTCCAAGGGATACAAGGTACAATTAATTCGAGGATCAGAGAGAGCAATTTTTTAATGAAAAAAATCGAGCGTAGGTAGAGGAAAAATTCGATAAAGCCAATAAAGAAGAAAAGGAGAAGAAAGAGAAGAGCGGCGAGTTCGAGGCTGAAAAGGGTGAGAACAAGTCGCATTTGGACGAGGCCAAGACGTTCGTCGCTGAGAAGGAGGAAGCCAAGGCGGCCAAGGGCGAACACCACGAGAGCTCCGAGGGCCACAAAAAAGGCTCCAAGACGACGGGCTACCACAACGTCTACCACAAAGACGAGTACAAGAAGGACACGGAGTTCTACGACGACGAGCACGAGGAGCACAAGGAGCACAAGTACGCGCACGAGGACGAGCAGCAGCAGCACGCCGAGGCCGAGCACAAGCGCCTGGAGCACCTGGACGAGGCGCACGAGCATAGCGAGGCCGCGAGGAAGGGCCACTTCACCAACGGTCACCAGTACGGGGGCGCCGAGGGACACGCCAAGGAGGAGGGCGCGAGCGAGCACAGCAGCAAAGAGCAGGAGAGCGCCAAGAAGCACTCCGAGAGCAGTAGCAGCAGCAGCGTCTCGCACAGTAGTTGAGCCAATGCGCAGCGGTTGTTTGTTTGATTGTTTGTTAGGTTTTTTGTACTTTTTTATCCCGTCGATTTTGTCCTCGTGAAATGTTAAGGAAAAATAAATCACTTTTTTGTCGAGGAACGAACTTTTTTCTTCTAATTTACCACTCTGCTCCGTCCGTACGTATCTGTGGACTATTTTTACCGATCAATGTGTCGATTCTATGGAGCAACAATTTACTTAGATAATAATGATGAAATCATTAAATCATTAAATGAAAAAGCCTGGAGATTGGAAAAGTGATTTAAAAAAGTAAATTAATATTTTGCATTAATTTTTTATTCATTTGTCGTACAAATACGTATATACTGGTTTCATTCATCTGAATAAACTAATCCAGAAACTACATAACGAATTTCCAATGCGAGTTCGATAGAGTGCTTTTATTTCAAACGTTTTGAAGAGGAAAATTTATAGTGATATTTAGATTTTTTAAACATTTTGTAGCGGTGAACTCATAAAAGAATAGATAGCATGACTGTTATGTATGATATAACATCTTGTACGATCTGAAAGAAAAAGATTTTGAAATTAACTACAATATAAAATTCAGTATACTTTCATACTAGGCTGAAATTTTCAAAATTCAGTTGCAGTCGTGTGAATGGGCCACATTTCACGCCAGTAAATTTTCTTGATCTAGCCAACATTAAAACTACATGAATTCTTGCTTTAACTGGAAAACCATACCACCCACAGTTATAACTGTAAAAAAGTATGTATTAATTTTAGTACATTTTATAAACAATTTTTTATTTCTGTTTTAATAAAAACCAATTACCAGTTATAATAAACTCTTTCATTGGAATCTATGATTATTTGACCAACTAAATTGATCATAAATGAGGCTGTAATCACGATGAGAAATATTGTGGCCATTTGTAGACATGCTATGAAATTAGTTTTCCACAATACAACGATCTAAAAATCAAAAACTTTTGAATGAACTTCTGGAAAATACACAAATGATATATTTTACCAACAATCCAGAAAAACTGAGGGCTCCAAAAATCACAACTGATGCCATAAATAAAATTTATGCAATAGTATGACGAAAAATGTCTTTTTTCGCACATTTTTTAGTGCGCAAAAAGCGTTTTTGGACACTTGTGTGCGGTAAAATGCCTCATTTTGGACACGGGTGTGCGGTAAAAAGCCTTATTTAAATGAAAGTATTTTTCGTCTCCTATTGCATAAAATTTTGTATGCAACACGTGCCCAGCTTTTTGCGCACAGTGTGCGGAAAAAACACCCACTCGTGCCGGCATAGCCGGCACTCGTGTCTTTTTCCGCACACTCGTGCCCAAAAACGCCTTTTGGGCACTTGTTACATAAATAACTATTTTTCTCCTGACTTATTTAACATTTGAAGATGTCTGTAATTAAATTATTATGAAATTCAACTGTGTTTTTAAGGGGAGGCTCTCATGAGACTCGATCAAAAAATCGATTTTTTTTTTTTTGCTTACTTAGATAGCAAATGTCCCGTAGAATACACCCCCGAAACCCTTTTTATCAAAATCGATTTAGTCAAAAAGTTATAGGCAAAAAACCGAAGCTGTCTTTTTACGAGGGAACGATGTATGTATGTATGTACATTCACTTTCTAAAACTTTAAACGCGTTTTTCTCGAAACTATGTTTTCTGAATCGGGCGGCAAGATATTTCGAAAAGTACTGCACTTAGAGATACGCTTTTTTTTTATTTTAAAGCTAATTAAATTGTCTGGAGGTTGAACCTATAAAATTTTAAATTTTTTCATTATTATTACTTTTTACAGCCCTTAAAAGAGCCTAAAAAGGGGAAAAAAAAAGAAATTTTTTTTCCGAAGTCCGCCATTTTATCAATTTTTAATTTTTTTGCAATTATTTAGGTTCAACCTCCAGCAAATGTCATCTAGTTTAAGAGGAACTTCGCATTTTTAGTTTCAGGCAAAAACTGAAGGCGCTAGCTTGCCGCCCGTTGAGGTACCTTTTTTTAACACGACCTCTATATTTACGAAAATTTGTAAATATAGTTAAATACATACTTTATAAGTACCAAAAAAAATTCAACTGCATTATTCACTTCCTTCCACGAAAAAAAAATCACGAAAAACATGTCATTTTTGAAGCGCTAGATGAGAGCCTTCCCTTAAGCTTCTTTAAATTCTGAAGTTTAAAAAAACCTGAGGGATTCAACATAATCAGAATGCAGCTTAATAATTTGTTTTTCAATAAAACTATCGACTTCTTCATTTCGATCAAAATATTTATCTTGAATTTTCATATTCAAATTGTTCAATTGATATCTGAAATTGATGATAAAAATTGACTGTACTTGATATTTTTGAACGAAGGGTTGGGGTGGAGTAATAAACTCACGCTATTAAATAAAATTGAGTTTTGCAAGCAGAAATCGTGCACAAAGTACTTGATATTAATGTCGTTATGAATAATCCAGCACACATAAATATTAATAAATCACAAAATAAAGGTACATAAAAATTCTCCCCATGGTTAATTAAATAAATTGCTGTTGTTACATGAAACTTGCTGATATTATACTCTCCTGGCATTAGAATATTAACAGCAGATGGTAATGATATTGGCAAGGACGCGTAGATGAGGCACAAAGCAATAATAAAAACAGTAAAATTTTTTGACACCCTGTAAAGAATATCGTTTTCTTGGTCGAATATTTTTTTCTCGTGCTTGTCAGTAATTTTTAAGTAATAAACAGTTGTATCTTCCCTGAGTCGTTGAATCTAAAAATTTATATGAGTAAGACGTATCCTGACTTCATCTCGAATAAAAAGTAAATTATTTTTTAATTCAATTAATACGTCATGTTCAGATGTAAAGTACAGAATATACAAGGTTGTATTGGCGATGGTCCATACTAGCTCACACCCACATTTAATTTTGTCCTCGATTGACATCGTTCCTTTGTTCATTCTGGTATAGATCCCACACAACTTATTTTTTTTTTTTAAATTGATAATTGATTTTATTCACTTAAAAATCAAATTAATGTTGATATATTTCTTACCACACATATGCCAAAATACGTTGCATAACCAACATAAAATGTTCTAATTAGAATTTTCACAATTTTGTTTTGATAAGGCCACGCGCCGCTCAACTGAAGGGCACACCTAGTCCAGTAATGACGTTCTCTTGTGATTTCATCTGTAATTTTTACTAACATATTGAATTAGTTCGAAATTATCTTTTGCACTCAAATATCGAGTGCGACTGACAAGTACTTTTCATTGGGTATCAACACGGGCTCCTCGATTGTTGGAGTTCATATTTTTATGTATGATGTAAAAGAAAGAACATTTTGAACAACAAAAACTGCTATACCCCATTTTTTTGTGTATTTGAAAATTTAATTAAATGTACAACGAGTGCACACGTCTTGATTTTGAACGTAACGTCCAGGCAAGTAGGGTCATGAATAAGGTTCTTGCGCGAGTTAAATTATCTATTGATAATATAATATTTCCAAGGTAGGAATTGATAGGATGACTTTATAACTTTATTTATGAAGTTAATTAATAAGTACTTTTATTTAACGTCTTTACTTGACGAGATCTAAGATAGAACTGATTGTCTGTCGGAGACAACTTACATACGATGTACAAGTTGGCGACGATCAATACATTTTATATTCCTTTACCATTGTTAATAATGTTTATAACATGTATACTAAGAATCCCCGTTATAACTTACAATAGTCATAAATCAATATATCGATTATAAATAATAAAAGAATGATATGAGTATAAATGATATAAGATTAATATTAATATAATATACAGGGTGCGGCAAAAGTATGGAGACACCTGAAAATTTCGCATAATAAGCTTAGAAAAAAAAATCAAAAACCTCATAACCAACGTATTTTTCGACGAGGAATCCAATGGTGATCTTGAATTTGACCTTGAACATAACCTTCAAGCTCCAGAGACCCAAAAATCGATTTTTAAAATGGAACCCCTATTTTTTATTTCAGATTTAAAAAGAGCGGAAAATTTTACGTATAAATATGTACTTTTTTTTCAAGGTCATTTTAAGGGCGTTACAGACGCAAATGAAACCCCGATTTAACCTAAAATTAAGTTCGAGTAAGGGTTTTTTTTTAACTGAACCGCCTCCAAAATGACCTTGAAAAAAAAATAAAATACATATTTTCATGTAAAATTTTCCGCTCTTTTCAATGGTGACCTTCAATTTGACCTTGAACATAACCTATACGCTACGGTGAACGAAAAATCGATTATTCGCACGGTAACCCCCATTTTTTATGACAGATTTGAAAAGAGCGAAAAATTTCACGTTCAACTATGTATTTTGTTTTTTTTTTTAAGGTCATTTAGGAGGCGGTACAATGAGAAAAAAACCTTTACTTGAACTTAATTTTAGATTAAATTGGGGTTTTATTTGCGTCTATAACGCGCTTAAAATGATCTTGAAAAAAAAAAAAACAAAAAATACATGTTTCAACGTAAAATTTTGTGCTCTTTTCAAATCTGCAATAAAAAAGAGGGGTTCCATTTGAAAAATCGATTTTTGGGTCGCTGGAGCTTGAAGGTTATGTCCAAGGTCAAATTCAAGGTCACCATAGGATTTCTCGTCGAAAAATACGTCGGGTATGAGGTTTTTGAATTTTTTTCTACGCTTATTATGCGAAATTTTCAGGTGTCTCCATACTTTTGCCGCACCCTGTTTATTGTAAAGAATAGTTACTATGATATAACTCGCGCGCGACTGTTAACTTTGCTAAATTGCATGAGATTATCATTTCACTATTCACAATGTATTCTTAAATAATTACTATGAATGAGAACAATCATATACTTAATTATTGAATTATTCTAATTACAAACTTCTTAGCTACTGTACTATCATAGCTAAATAATTAATCAATGGCACATTAAAATTTAAAGTTTCAAAAAGAAAAAAAAAGAACTGTGAATTTAGTTTCAAATTATAATAATTAGACTGTCATTCTTGCACTTATATAATTTTTTGAAAAAAGTATTTTCACGATTGTGAATTATTCTATGATAAACTTTTCGCTATAGCTATAAACTAAACACTTGACTTTCTGATATTTTGATCCAAAAATGTTAATTTTCTTCACGTCCGCTCATGCCTTCTTTATTTTTATCTATATTATCGAATACTTCTGTCTCTACTGCGGTCATTTGTCTCGCTCGAGACAAACGCGTTCGTGCAAGTTTCTATAATTAAAATGTTACATACACATATCAATACAAATATTGATGTGTATTTGAAGTGCATTTTATAGAACGTTTTTCAAAAAGTCGTACGCAGATTTTTGGAGAATTTCGTTCAATTTTCACTTCTAAAAGCTGTTCTTAAACAGCTATTTATTGGTTGTAAAAATGATTATTATTTTTGTGGGGAAATATGAAGATCAATATTTGATATTACGTTTTGTATTGGAACAAGATTTATCATAATCAAAGATATCATGTTCAATTTCGAGCTTTTTGATTTCATCAATAGATGGAGTATCGTAAATTCGTAAGTGGGAAAATGATTTTAGTCAGATATGTATAT
Source organism: Trichogramma pretiosum (assembly GCF_000599845.2). NCBI lineage: Eukaryota > Metazoa > Arthropoda > Insecta > Hymenoptera > Trichogrammatidae > Trichogramma > Trichogramma pretiosum. The sequence continues at coordinate 2,008,124 of NW_019641706.1, read as the reverse complement.
TATATATTTATTAGTAGATATGTCTCTTCCACAATTGTATTCGTTGATTAGAAATACAAAGTTCCTTCGGATTATAAGTTTATTCAAAATTATGTTTTGAATGATAAAAACTAGCAGTTACTGCGGCGCAATCTCCCCTGATAAACCTTTGCTAAATAGCTACAGCGTTTAAAATATTGTTTGCATAAACAATAGTGCTTTTTCGCGTTTAACAGTTACTAGTTCATAGAGATTAGCTAGTATTTGATCGATCGGTAAACGTTTTCCGGTATAAACGACCGATTGAACTTCTTGCACACGAAACAGAGCGATCGCAATAGATAAAAGCGCCCGCTCACGCCTGCCGAATCGTTTATCGAGCCTGCGAGACTAGTTCGTGTGTGCAAGTACGTATATAATAGCAGATGTATGCAAGCCAACAAATTATTTCTCGATTGCTAAACGTCCCCTTATCGCTCATCGTCGTGTAGCAGCTATATCGATGATTGCAGCATTCGGTAAGATATTATGTACGTCATCATATCGTCAGCTTCGGCTGGCAACGTGCTATGTTAGTTTTTTCACTATTCTTTTGCTGTAACTTTCAAAATACAATGAATCGTTACAGCGTAAATATTTTCGAAGTGATTTTACATACAAGAGTGTTACTTATTTTCCAGGTTGCATGAAACTTCGATTTCATGATTTAAACATTTTTTGGGATCTGAGCATGAAAAACCTTCCTCTTTTTCTCTGTCAATTGTCAAGTCAATAGGAAAAATATTTATAATTAAGAACAATGCTGATATTCATAGGAAAATAGATCAAAATGCGAGCGATATTCACACCGCTTCCTGCTAGGTTCTGAAACTTTTTCAGAAATCTCCGAGAAATTTTCAGAAAGTTATCAAGAAGTTGAAAATGTTCACACTAAAATGATTTTGGGTCTTCCGGGAAATTTTTCTGAAAGTATTTTTAGAGGTTGACAGAAATTTTATAGAGATTTTTTTTTTTGAAAATTTTTGCGGTTAACTTCCTAAGAGAGCTATCAAAAAGCTGAAAAAACCCGCTCTTCGATTCTTAAAAAACTTTTCAATTGTTTAAATGGTAAAAGCATCGCAATGAAAAGGAAAAAGAAGAAAGAAATCAATTGATGTTGAGGGCTGGAATGAAAATCTCATGAAGCCTCATAATGTAAAGTAAAAAATTTACGGCCAATCTGCTACTATAATATATGCTATTATAAAAATATGCTACTACATATATGCTACTATAATAATATGCTACTATAAAAATATGCTTTTTTTTTGTGAAATTGTTTATTCCCAAAATATCGTTTTTACAGCTTAGTATTGAACATATACAAAAAAATACTTTAAATTTTTAATATAAAGATTAGCCGGAATGGTCCTGGCGGACACTCGCCGACTGCCAATTTTGTTTATATGGTATCAACCATATAACTATCGTACCATCTTTTAGGGAACCTTTCTTTGGAACTTACAAGAAAGATTCTTGGGGGCCTTGATGAAATTTTTTTTTGAGTACTCTACGAAATATTCTTAGCAACCTTTTAGAAAACTTTTCGGAAATTTTCTATGAAAATTTCTGGAAAATCTTCTAAAAGGGTTTCATAATTTATCATAATGCTTCCCAAAAGCTTTCATCAATGCTTCCAGAATGATTTCAAGGAAACATCCCTGAAAGGTTGAGGCTATACTTTATGAAACTTCCCCTTCGAATCTTACGGAAACTTTCACGAAACTTTCTAGAATATTTTTTGAAAAAATTTCTTGTAAGCTTTCACAAAAATGTAGAAAAACGATTTTTCATATTTCATAACAGTTATTAAAGAAGTTATGAACTTCCAAGGTTTGATTTTAAAAATTATTATAGAACAAAAATGAGTGAATAACAATTTATCATATTTGAATCAATCCGCATTCCGCAGTTTGTAGAGAAATGAATTACAAATATTAAAATTTGATAAGTTTTTGTATTAATTTTAAAACTTTTTTTTTATAATTACAATAATTATTATTACACCGTGTATAGAAATCTGATTGTTTCACTTTTAAAAATTTCAACTATAGAGAAATATCATTGTCGTTATGTAGGACATTCCTGTTTTAATGACCTAGTAATTCAAAAATCATTAGTATTTATTTAAAATGAATCATTATTGTATCACTTACAAAGGCCACAGTTTTGAAGCTTATGTTCATACCCAAAATAGCTTTCCAACTGCAAGATCTCATCGTCCTCGCCATAACCATGATTAAATTTTTTCTGATTTTCGGCGTCCACTCGTACCATTCATTGGAGTAACTGTAAAAACAAGATCATCTTGTACTCACTTGCAGTGATGCACTGGTTCATATTTACCACGTCCATCGAATTTCTTCGCTTGTCTCGCTAACTAATTGACTCGGAAAACATCTAGCTATTAGAATGAACAAACATCCAAAGAAGCCGTTTGCTATTATCAAAGTATCCATAGAGAGCCCATTTTTCAGTTGAATTACCATCTACAGGAATGGTAGAGATACAATAAAGAAAATAAATTATAAACAAGTAGTACACAAGGATAGTGAGTCAAGGTAGAAAATTTATAAGTTATCAATTGTTTTTCAAATGAGCGAAGGGAAAAAGACTGACAAACTTGGATACCATAAATCCTAATACATTGAATGAAGCGAGAGTATTCATTAATGTGAACCGCATGAATGGGCGAATCAATTGATCGATGGCATTGAACAATCTGAAATTTTTTATATCTAATGAATTATTTTCGATTGAAGAGAAATATTTGAATGAAATTTGATGGTACGATATAATAACTCAACTCAATATATTTCGTGTGAGCTAAAATACTTTCAATCAACCTTCTTTCAATTTTTTCATTCAAATCAAATTTTGAACCACGATGCGTAAGAATTTTCAAGCTATATTTTTCATATTCAAACGTTCGCTAAAATAGTTAACTAATATCATTTTTTTCGAAAACGTAGATTCAATCAATAGTATAATATGATACGTGTGACTGAAGCAGGCCATTATTGCACGGCACGGTTAGCACCCGAGCGAAGGTCGGGTGCTAGTGCCGTGGTAAGAATGGGTTACTTGAGTCACATGTATCTTACGCTTTTTTATAACACTGTGCTAAATTCACGTTTAGGCCCCCTTTGGCGAGATATAAGGTGCTCATAATAGCGTCGCGGTGCAATAATGAGCAGCTTAAGTCACGACAAAGCGTGCCTTAAACATAAACTTTAGCCACGCAGTGCTATAATTCAATTTTACGTTTACTTTGTATATGTAAATCTGTTAATTATAAGTGAACTGCAAAATAAGTAAGCAGACAGCAAGGTTGCCATCATAGTTGTCATTATCAGCACACCAATCGTTTCCAATGCAAATATGTAACCATAGTAGTTGTCGTGGCTAAAAAAATACTTAGTATAGAGAAGCTGACCTTTAACGTTATCAACTAAATACATCCAAATGAACGGGCCGTACACAAACGACAGAAAAAGGACATAAATAAAACCTGAAAAAAAACGAGTTAAAGGGAGACATACACCAATTCACTCCTCTTTGTCATATTTGTGATATAAACCACAGTTTAATGTCAATCTACATTTTCAACATAAAATTGACATCTGTGAGCCATAAAAAATGAGGTTAGAGTTATTCAGGTGGGAGTTCCTGATAGGTATCAAAGTCTTCAGAAAAGTATCTTTTATGGGATGAATTTTGATTTAGACTTTCATATCAGTTCTATTATTCAATATGTGCTCAAAAAAATTAATAAATTTTTTTTATTTTTATATTTACTGGCAGCTGTTAATCTAAGTTGATAACTATTTTTAAAATTTTTGATAAATAATTTCTTTTCCATGATATTATCTTTCATTTTCCATTGATTATACATTATGTTTATACAGGTAGCCAGCTAAAATGAGTGAATTCGTTTTTAAGAAAATTCAAAAATATCGATTATTGCATTAAATATTTAAATAATACTTGTTTCTTATTAATGAAACATGATATTTCAGCAATAATAATAGCCAAATGTTATGTACCCGTTAACACGGGGTAATAACTTTATTGTTGTGTCTGAGTGGGGAGGGAACATGAAATAAAGTGTACAACGCTCGAGTGAGATTTACACACAAGACTTTATTACAAGAAAACTAATTACAATTAAACAAGCTTACAAAATAAGTGTGGCCGATGCTCGTCGACCTGTAGGGCTGCAAGCGCCGTCGGGACGTTACGGTCGTGGCTGTTGCTGGGCAACGAAATTTGGTTCCTTTGATAAAAAAATTTCTTCGTGAGTCCGAGCGATCTGATGAAATTTATCATTTAGCCACATATGATCGAACTTAAAATGAATAGATTCAAAAAATTAAATAACATTACAGACGCAAAAATAAGAATCAGTAGAACGATTTGCATCGAAATGCTTTCAACTAAATCCCGTGTATAGTTACTGTATGGCCAGAAAAAAAACTAGTTTGAACAGCACTTTTAACCAATAAGCATGTATCGAAAAAAACTCTCTGGTTGCCAAATAGAATCACCTACCCAGTGAATGAAAGGTATCAAAAAAGTTTGCTTAAATTTAGCTCAATTCAACGTTTTTAATAAATTGAAGGCTATTATTCAGATGGATTATAATAGTAAATGTCTTTCTCTACTGAATAGAATTTTTGCAGAATTTTTACTTTCAACTTTCATTAATAAAATAACATATAAGGGAAACGATACACCAATGAATGAAACATTTTTTACCAGTAAATGAAACCATTATAATTAATGATAATATATTCAGAAAGTTGTTAAAAACTATTGAAATATCAAGTATTAGTGCTCAATTATATTATAAAATTTCACTACCGATGAATTAGTTCATTATAATTAAATTATATTAATTTATAAATAAAGTTTCATTCACTGGTGCGTTTTCAATCACTGGGGAGGTGACTCTACTATTTTTATCCATTTTTTGATAATTTTCGTTTATTTTGCGATAATTCTTTAATTTCGTGAGACTCGCAGTTTATTGCTGCTTTGAAAGTTTACTTAAGTACTTTATACTTTCTCTAAATCTAATATCCATATATATTGATTGTAAACGTTCAAATGATTATAAACATATTATAAGATATCATGAATTTATTATACACGTGTTATTTAACTTTGTGGATTTTTTTTCCTTATATAATCATAAGGTAGTTGAAGTAATGTACATAATAAAAAAGTAAGTTGAATTGAAATTTCAACAATCATTACCATATCAATAATTTTTCTCCTTTTAGCAAAGAATGTAACCTAAATAATAAAAAGTTCATTGCTAACGAGTACAGTAATTTAATTAAAAAAATTATAGTTATATCAGTAATTTTCATTATACGGATGGATTAAAAAGTCCTTCTTTATTTATCCATAATACAAACAATGTCTTTAGAATTACATGGTTGTACAGTTTGAAAAAAAAACAACTAAGATTTTTAAGAAAAGAATTTTATAAATATGATTTAGAATTATACTTCATATTATTTTCATATAAAATGTATTTTTCAATTTGAAATAAGTATTTCTTTTGTTATTTCAACTCTGGATCGACAATAAAGCTGTTATATACGACATGGTTGTTTTTTCAACCTGTGGAATATTAAGTAAGCATTAATACGAATAATTTTGATGTACTTTGAAGTACTTACGAATGTAACAGTACTGAAATTGACCGGAACTCCGCGACAAGCCATCAGGCAACAAGGTCTCAAGGTTCGAACCATCATCAAAAAGAGTAGAGATTTGACTTTTGGTTTGAATTCATACCACGAACTGCAATAACTGTTTGAATTCCATAAAATTAATGTTGAATCAAAGTTTCATCAATTATTTTTAGCACAGGTGTTATATAAGATCTTACCATGCTAAACCAATATTTTCACTTGCATCTTTCATCAGTTGGCTAGGATAGCACACAAGCATAAGCATCATTTTACCTCCCAGAAAGGCCAAACACATTTTAAGAAAATTCATAAACATTTTTTTCTTCAATTCAACAATCATCTACGATAAAATTTATTTTTTAAAGTTATGTATTGTAAGTAAGAAATAAATTAATTTTTATCGATAAACAAAATTGTATGCGATTATGTAAAAGAATCATCTTTTAAAGTGGCCAAGTAATTTCTTAACCAAACACAAATTACTTCAAATTTATAAAAATCAAAATGAAAATTATGATATGCGATGATTTTTACTGTAAATCCTGAAAGACTCATGGACGATATTATTCCAATCGAAATCGTAAGAATGAATGGTGATGAAAATCGATTGTAGATCTGGACTAATCTGCAATAGAAAAAATGATTCAAAATGTTTTTGTTGGTTCAAAGTTTTTGTTCACTTTCAACTAAAATACAAATTTTATATTCTGCAATTCTTCTATAACTCAACTTTAAGCAATTTTTATGTTCGCAAATTCTCTCAATAACTTTTCTTGAAAGCAACAAATCATGTGAATAACAATTAGAATACAAGTGTTCTTGAGTTTGAGGTCGGTCTTGTAAAGTTTCAATTTCTTTACTGCAAAAACATTTTAATTTGTTATTGAAATTAAATTTGTTCTCTTATAAAAGTATATAGGGTACTTACACCAGTGATTGACCGCTTTCGACCAGTAAATGACCAATTTTGGATGTGCAGTAATTATCGCTTTTCCTTGTTAAATTATGATCGAACGTAGAAAACAAAATATTTTCATATGATATTTGCCAAAATGGTCATTCACTGGTACCTGGTCATTGATTGGTCTGACTACCCTACGTGGAAAAATTTTTCTAAACATACCTAATATGTTTGAATTTGTGAATAATATAATAGGTAAACATAACAAATGGCGCCATGCATGATGTGGCAATCAAACCTGCCTGTACCACACTTATTGTTCCATGAGTCAAATAGAAGAAAAGAAATTCATCTTGGTCGATAAAAAAGTCAGTCTTGAAAACTGCACTTTTTCCTGTTAGTACAACCATCATAGATGCTATAACCCCAACTCCTAAATAAGCACCAAGTACTACACCTACAATAAAAAAAATTGCCCGTAGTGCTCATATTTACCTCAATAAATAATAAATTATCACATAGACAAGTCAGTTTTTAAATTTTTACAATTTTTTGGTCGAAATTCAAGTTGCACCCCGACGAAAATTTTTCTCATGAGAAAGTTTTATAAAGTCTATAAAAGTCTTAAAAAGTCTTACAAATGTTCGGATTTCGTAACCTGATTAATGATTTTAAAGAGTTAAAAAGAGTTTTTAAAAATTCATAGAACCTTTTGGAGACTCAATTTTTTAGCTAAAATATTAAGTTTTTTTTTCATTTTTTTTTTATTTTTTTATATTGTTCATTAGACTGGAAGCAAAAAAAAAAAATTTTTTTATTTCGCCCGGACCAAACGGAAAAGTGATCTATGTACCAAAAAAATAGTCTGTGCAAAATTTTAGCTCATATAAATTGAGATAACCCGTGCCGCCAGTCGCTTGAAGGTTTTTAAATTCGATTTAAATTAATTTTTACCGCTTCTTTACAGCGATATTCAAATGGCTCTGTAGCCGTCAATTTTCAAGCAAATAAAACTTCGAACCCGTCAAATTAAAGGTCTTGAAAAGACCTTTAATTTGCTTTTTTCAAAATTTTGATTGCTTCAAAATTAACTGCTGTAGAGCCGTTTGAATATTGCTAAAAAATAGAAAAAAATCGAAATTTTTCTAGTTTTCTAATAGCTGAAGTTCACTCGGAGAAACACCAATTTTTCCTAAACTCCGGGGTATTCTTTCGTGTGTAATAAGCTAAAAAATGACGTAAGTTTCGACCAGAATATTGCATCCTAGCTCCGTATAGCGGCATTTTAAATATTCAATTTTTTCGTATTTTTTTTTCTTTCATCCGTCTAATGATTACACGCTTTTTATTATGAGAACATTCACAAAATACTGAAACATTTTCCAAATACTACTGATGATTAAAAGCATCTCAAGACCTATCTTTTAAGCCCCCTAACGAGCTTATAGGTGTCTCGGAGTTAAATCTACAGCCAAATTAAGAATATAATCATTAACGAAGTTGAAAAATAGAATCGCGATTTCAAGCTTAACTATACTAAAGTGTCCTTTAATCCCCAAAAAAATTTGAAAACAACATTTTCGACGTATTTTTCGACGAGAAAACCAATGGTGACCTTGGATTTGACCTTGAACATAACCTCTAAGCTACAGCGAACCAAAATTGATTTTTCGTTTGGTGACCCCCATTTTTTATTGCAGATTTGAAAAGAGCGGAAAATTTTACGTTCAAATACATCTTTAGTTTTATTTCGGGTCATTTTATTCCATTCCTTATGTGAGATTATTCTAGGTTATGTAAGGTCTTTTAGCTTACAACATCGCCCTTAAGTGACCATGAAGATATACTTCCATAACCTAAAAAAAAAACCAAAGATGTATTTGAACGTAAAATTTTCCGCTCTTTTCAAATCTGCAATAAAAAATGGGGGTCACCAAACGAAAAATCAATTTTGGTTCGCTGTAGCTTAGAGGTTATGTTCAAGGTCAAATCCAAGGTCACCATTGGTTTTCTCGTCGAAAAATACGTCGAAAATGTTGTTTTCAAATTTTTTTGGGGATTAAAGGACACTTTAGTATAGTTAAGCTTGAAATCGCGATTCTATTTTTCAACTTCGTTAATGATTATATTCTTAATTTGGCTGTAGATTTAACTCCGAGACACCTATAAGCTCGTTAGGGGGCTTAAAAGATAGGTCTTGAGATGCTTTTAATCATCAGTAGTATTTGGAAAATGTTTCAGTATTTTGTGAATGTTCTCATAATAAAAAGCGTGTAATCATTAGACGGATGAAAGAAAAAAAAATACGAAAAAATTGAATATTTAAAATGCCGCTATACGGAGCTAGGATGCAATATTCTGGTCGAAACTTACGTCATTTTTTAGCTCATTACACGCGAAAGAATACCCCGGAGTTTAGGAAAAATTGGTGTTTCTCCGAGTGAACTTCAGCTATTAGAAAACTAGAAAAATTTCGATTTTTTTCCATTTTTTAGCAATATTCAAACGGCTCTACAGCAGTTAATTTTGAAGCAATCAAAATTTTGAAAAAAACAAATTAAAGGTCTTTTCAAGACCTTTAATTTGACGGGTTCGAAGTTTTATTTGCTTGAAAATTGACGGCTACAGAGCCATTTGAATATCGCTGTAAAGAAGCGGTAAAAATTAATTTAAATCGAATTTAAAAACCTTCAAGCGACTGGCGGCACGGGTTATCTCAATTTATATGAGCTAAAATTTTGCACAGACTATTTTTTTGGTATATAGATCACTTTTCCGTTTGGTCCGGGCGAAATAAAAAAAATTTTTTTTTTTTGCTTCCAGTCTATTGTTCATATGGTTGCTCGTACAGTTTTCCCACCGTGACTTTTGACGAGCGTGGATACCGATCAAAAAAGTCTTTAAAAATATTTTAAAATTTTATCAACACTTATTAACTCTTAATAACTCTTTATAACAATTATTGTCACTTGTAAACATTTTTTAAAATTAAATAAGCGATTCCTTCTGAATAATTGGAAAACAAAATATCAGGTCTCAAATAAATTTTTAAAATTTATTTATATCATTTAAAACTCTTATAAAGTTTGATTAACTCTTAAATTTCATGGTACAAAATCCGAACATTTATAAGAATTTTCAAGACTTATTCAGACTTTTAAAGTGTTTTTCAGAGTTTTTAAGAGTTTTTAAGAATTAGAGTGGTGCAAGTTGAATATCGACTTAGAAACAGATTATTAATGATTAGTTTTCATAAAAAAATTTTAATAAATCTCTTTATAAAATTTTACTTACATCCAAGCACCACACCAATTTGGTGTCCTTTCTGCATGGTTTCAAGCGTCTTCATTTTTTTGTTCGAGTCTTTTAAATGATCATATTCGAAAAATAAACTCTTAACCAGAACACGAACCTATAAAAAAGAACATTATGAATTTCGTTAAAATCTAATTTTCAAGACACGTACTTTCTTTTCCATTAATATACACATCAGATATGCAAAAAATGTGCACGACAAAACTGCTAATTGAAATAGAGTCTCAGTTAAATCTTCTAGATCTAAAGTTTTTCTTCTTCTTATTAAATATATAACCTGAAAAAGAAACTGATTATTAAAATTGATTCTTGACGTGCTGAAAAGTATTATAAATGAAAAAATCGAGATAATAACAGAAGCTTTCAATGTTATAGATGCATTGATGATGAAAAATATTCTTCCTATATATTTCAATTTTTTGTTCTGAAACGGCCATATAAAAGTTGCTTTCATCATTTTTACTATTAGGGAAAAATTTTTTTCATAAAACTCAATAATTTCTGAATTATTATCGCTTAAAAATATTCTCGTCATTATTGCATAATTTTTTTATTTTTAATCATTCCCAAAGTTTATGAATAATCAATGGAGTTGAATGTAAAATACATCATTCAACAACTATAAATGAGTTTAAATAAATAATAAAGTTTGATAAATTTGTTTAACATAAAAAGACATGATATTAAACCTTATTAGTTTTCATAAAAAGGAATGCAAAGTACATTTTACGAAACTTTAATATGATGAACTTGAGTTTTACAAAAAATAAAGCTATTTGCGGTAAACATAACATTCAATCATAAGTTTGTTTTATTTATTCATATAAGCGTCATCTTTTATTCGAAAATCAAGGTTTCCGGGTATACATTACCGATTTTCTTTTCATGAAAATATACATGACCATAAAATCGACGTTCACCATCGAACTTTTTTTTCATTTCTTAGCTGACATACACTCTGATGCTGAAAATAAATGTTATATACAAAAACGTGTATTTTCTAAGCTCTTAATAAATAAGTGGCTGAGAGCTAGAATTCATAATTCGACATGAAAAAATAATAGTTCTCGTGCGTTGTTTATTTTTTCTTTCGCTTTAGTTTTCGTACACTATACACACACACGAGGAAGAAATGCAAACGCGCTTCGATGTGTAGGCGTGCGCAAGCGAAGCGAAGGCATAAGGAACAAGATTGAAAAAGAGAGTATGGTATAGCTATAAGTAGTTGCCTGCGCGAACGAAAAAGTTTTCCACTTTGACTCCGCTCTCCGGGTGGCGCGGGGGATGAGGCAAAGGGACACGAATGAGAAAAAAACAGGTATATAATAGACGCGCGCGCGCTCATGTAAACCTACTATGTGCGCGAGCGGCAAACAAAATGGACAAATAAAGCGTACGTTTTCTTGATTTTACGTCCGATGTATATATAGGATATTCCTATACGCGCCTCGATACCGACTCAATCTTCTCTTCTCGCAGCATCCCCGATATAGTTTTCCGTTCTATCTCCGCTCGCGCCCTACGTTCGCTTGTTTTCGAAAGTACTTTGCATCGGGCGCGATCGCGCCATTGCGCTCCTTTTCTCTTTTTTTTTCTGCGCTTTCCTTTCGGTACTACTTACACTCGTATATGTACAGCACACATATCTCTTTCATCGAGGCAGTTAAACTTTGTTCGATCGGTTTTGGCGTTATATTTGTACATGGTCCTATACGCAAGAAAATACGCATTATAAACTTTTGCCTCGCGTTGTTTCTTTATATTTGTATTTTTTTGTAGGTCGAGTACGCAGACTTAAATACGAGAATCTCGAAATTTAATACAGGTAGCTCAAACGCGTTTTCGCGCTCGGAGCTCGTCACGATAGCTGCTGCTGCTGCATGCTGAGCACAACGAGAGGCATGTAGTAGGGATAAATAAGAGAGAGTGAGTCCGGCGTCGCAGGTTCGTGAATCGTGTGTGTATACGCGTATATTATTATAAACTCGCGGTATTCAGGTTAACGCGCGCTACTTTTGCGCGTCGTGCGTGGTGAATTTCATACGCGCATCGTCATAATAATATCGACGCGCACGTGATTATGACGCTTGTAATACAGTAAACAGAATCGCGTTGTGCGCGGCGCGACATCGCGAGTGCTGTCTCTGCCGCTGCGTTTGGGGCCAATAAAGAAATACAAATAAATATATTACGTAAGCATAATAAAAAATTTGGAGAGTCGGAAAGTACACGCCAGCCGCACGCGATTTCGTCGATCTCGTGCCCGACGATGTATTGTACCTACGAAGATTTGCGCCACGACGAGGCCTGCGTCGGAGTGACCAACGCGGCCAATAAATCTCGTCTCTGGCTCTACAGCTTATCTGCCGATTGCGACGCGGTACGTATATCTTTTCCTTTTCTGTTCTTTCTTTTTTCGACGTGCTCCACGCGATCGTGTACTTGAACTCGATCGAATTAACCGATAAAACAATATAATGCGATATCTCGAGCTCGAGACGCGTTTGCTTTATCATATTATAATTTTGCGATTGTTAAATATCATAGTGCCCTTACACGCGAGTGACCCCGATAAGTACCGGAGGAGGAGCGAATCTGACCGTGGACACGTCGAGATGGCAGACTTGGAGAATCGTCGACGTCGGCGACGACGAAGCCAACGAGCATCTGCCGGCTGCGCATCAAAAGTACGTAGCAATTCCTTTCTCCATTTTTATGTATTTCGTTTCAGGCACACCGTATATAGTCGCAGCAGATGCTCGCGAGATAAAGTAAAAAAGGAACGAAGAAGGATAAAATGTTTTTCTCGTTTCTCTCGCACATAGGGTCGTTTACTGTGAGCTGACGCCCGACTTAGGTCAATACGGCATTTACGAGCTGAAAATTAATAACGCCAACGAGTGCGACCTCCTCGAGCTACGACAGCCGGTTAATCCTTACACGAGTGAGTATAAACGCTGCTGCCCTCAGCTCTCATATGTGTCGGGGTGCGCAATAATAGTACGTCTCTCTCTCTTTTTTAATAGCCCTAGCCGTTACTGCCGCAGCAGTCGTCGTCCTTTTATCCTTACTGTCGATATTAAAAAACATCTCGGCTTGTATAAGAAAACATCGTGCCAAGAGGAATGGCGGTAACGACGAGGACGAGGAGTCGAGGGTCGTGCTGCAACCCAAGCGCAGAATTAGATCGATCGACACGATTCGCGGGTATTATAATTAAAAATTATTATATATTCCACGAAGAAAGATCTTGAATTCACCTCGTGTTTGTTCTTGCGAATTGCACCAACTGGCGCAGCATGAGCATACTCACGATGATCTTCGTGAACAACGGCGCGGGCGGCTACGTGTGGCTGGAGCACGCGACCTGGAACGGCCTCGCAGCCGGAGATTTAGTGTTTCCATGCTTCATGTGGATCATGGGTGTGTGCATACCCTTATCCATCTCGTCCCAGCTATCTCCCGGGAGGGCCAACGACGGCAGCGGCAGCAACAACAAACGCCGCTACTCGGTTTGCTTGGCGATCGTCAAGGTGATTCAAGCCCTCTAGCTTCTCTGTATATACACACACGCATGCACGTACGTACGTATAACGTACATACATAGTCTCGAGCCAAGAGTGCAACCATGCGTCTTTCTCCCTTGCTACGAGCTAGCTAGCTCTAGAGAAGCGAAAAGATCTCCTCTCTTTGTTTTCCTTTTTAAAACCGTCCTTCCTTCCGCATGCAGACAGACACAGCAGACACACGCGCACTACTAGTACACACACATCGTCGAGCGTAAGATTTATTTTTCCAAGAGACCGAGTGGAATTACAGAAAAACGCTTCCTTTCTTTCTTTATTTTTATTTCTTTTTTTTTGTTTCTTTCTCGTTTTCTCGAATACATACACCGCACCCACGCACCACCACCGATGACGAGAGCAGAGAAGCTTGTATTTGTTTTTCATCGGCCTCTCGCTGAACACGCTCGGTGGTCAGACGCAATTGGAGAACATCAGAATTTTCGGGGTGCTGCAGCGCTTCGCAGTCGCCTATCTGTTCGTCGGCATAATCTACGCCCTGATGTACCGCAAGGATTCCAAGGTACGACTCGAACGATAACTCGAATTTTCGCTCCTACCTTTGAAAACGACTTAGAATCTTTCAGGTCGATTGTTCGGAGACGTGCTGATACTTCTGCCTCAATGGTTCGTCGCTTTGGCTGTGCTCGCGGCTCACTGCGCCATCACTTTTCTCCTCCAAGTACCGGGCTGCCCCAAGTACGTCAACATGTTTGCTCCGCTGTAATCAAATACGCAATCGAATTTATACGAATTAATCAATTATCGTTACACTTAAACGCAGAGGATATCTCGGTCCGGGTGGCTACCACGAGGAGGGCAAATACTTCGAGTGCGCCGGAGGCGCCACCGGTTACATCGACAAGCTTCTGCTCGGCCGGAGCCACGTCTATCAACATCCGACGATCGATCGGGTCTACGAGTCCGGCCCCTTCGATCCGGAGGGTATCCTCGGTAATGTACACATAAACACCTCTCGACGTTCAAAAAAGCTTAGTACAATAAGTAAACTTTACTCATCGCACAGGCTGCCTCACCTCGATATTCCAAGTCTTTCTCGGCGTGCAATCCGGCCAAATTTTACGCGAGCATAAAAGTTCGAAAGCTCGGGTGTCGAGGTGGTTATCGTGGGCCTGCATACTCGGGGTTGTAGGCGCCGCTCTGCACTACACCGATGTCGTTCCTGTTAATAAAAATTTATGGTTCGTACTTATATATTATATATTATATATTGTATGCACACCTACACGCAGAGACAGTTGGGTTGTAAAAGAGAAAGAAAAAAATTGTTCTTTTCCTCATCTTTTCATCCCTTGTCGTATCGTAAAGAGAAGACGAAGAAGGGGGCAAAAAATACACACAAATTCTGCTGTCTCTTTTATAATGAAAAAAAATGTGGGTTGAGGAAGAAAAATTTTTTTTTTCTCCTTCCTCCCTTCGTGTTCAAGAGGAGAGTAGAAGGGCTCTGAGTAGATAAGTATACGATCGGGCGCAAGGAAAAAGATGTATGTGTGTGTTTGTGTTTGTTGGCAGGTCTATATCCTTCGCACTCGTCACGACGTCATTTTCTCTGGTCTTACTGTCGATAAGCTACTTACTCGTCGACGCGGCGGCTTTATGGAACGGCGGCCCGTTTCGTATTCCAGGTACAGCACTGCTCTTCACGTGGCATCTATATCCTATCACGAGCGAGAGATCTATATTTCCATCAATTTCATCTCGATGTATATTTATTGATTTCTCCCTCTCTCTTTTCCTCCTGGGCAATTGCTAGGTATGAACGCCTTGGTGATGTACTGCGGTCATCAAGTTTTCTACGCCATGTTCCCGTTTCATTGGCAATACGGCAGGATGGAAAGTCATCACGGCTGGCTGCTCGCCGAGTCCCTGTGGTGCTGCTCCCTCTGGATCTGTATCGCTTACCTCATGCACCGTCGTAAAATCTACGTCACTCTGTAAAGGAAGAAACAACAACATTTTCGCAAATAAATCTTGATTCTCAACGATTGCCATTACACTTGCGTATCTATCTATCTATATAACATAGAAGCTGCTGCTGGCGCTTCTCGCGCGACTGTGTGCCGATCTAATTATGCGATTCCTCGTTAAAAGCAAGGAAGTGTTGATTGCCCTAGCGCCCCGCCGTAGTAGAGTAAGAGAGTAAACACAAAAGGAGAGAGAGCGTAGTCGGTAATAAGTAAAAATGGCTCGTCTCGCGCCATCGCGGCCGTCTTGATTCGGTGTATAAATAGCAGAACTTCTGTTGGGGCAGAGTCTCCTGATAATGAAATAAGCTCGCGCCTTGGGGAGGCGATTACCTACCCCCCGACTTGGCATTGTCGTAATTTTTCTCTCTTTCTGTCGCGCCGTGAGATAACAACCGGCTCATGGATGCTTAAGCCAGTATATATACTACGCA
Source organism: Trichogramma pretiosum (assembly GCF_000599845.2). NCBI lineage: Eukaryota > Metazoa > Arthropoda > Insecta > Hymenoptera > Trichogrammatidae > Trichogramma > Trichogramma pretiosum. The sequence continues at coordinate 1,992,203 of NW_019641706.1, read as the reverse complement.
TTTGTATAATACACACATTCGCACAATGCGCTGCCATTGGACTCTCGCGCGCGACGAGCTGCTTTTGCAAACACATCGTCGTGCTATATATATATTCCGCTGTCGTTTTTGTTGCTATGCACAGAAAATACAGAGGCAGAGTCGCAAAGGCAGCAGCAGCAGCTAGTAGTAGCTGAACAAGAGAGCAACGCGCGAGGAGAGAAAGAGAGAGAGAGAGCGACGCAAAACTCTCGGCCGAGCACTTTCGTTAATTAAATGCCGCGCGTTGTTCGGTTCAGCTCACTCTCTCTCTCTCTCTCTCTCTCTCTGTCTCACTCACCCCAGAAGCAGCAGAAGCAGCAGCAGCTTTGTACGAAAGGAGTAGTATAGTGCGGGGGTAGCTGCTTTGCTTTTTAATCGAGTTATCGTTTTAAGCTGGGGCCAGCCCGAGCACAAAGCTCCTGACTCTCCTAGAGAGTCTAGCTCTTTCTTCCTTGCTACCTCCACTCCACCTCTCCTCGTGCTGCGCCTGCAACCCACCCCGCGAGTTGTGTAATGTGTGCTGCTGTAGTGCACGGTGCACAGTGCAGTTTCTTTATAGAGCATAAAAGCCCAGTGCATTGTATGTAGTACCACCACCGCCACCAGCACCACGTCTCAGAGAGCTTAAAGAGCCATTGCGTGAACATATCGCAAGCTCTATGCAGCAGCGGCGGCGGCGGCGCGCTAATTAGGACCAATTATTCGCCCTCGCGACTGGGGCAGGCAGCAGCAGCAGCAGCAGCAGCACCTAAAAGTTTGGCCTCGGCATATACTACTACTAGTACTACTAGTGCCATGCAGCATAACAGCAACCAAAATTACTCTTGTTTTGTTCGCAGCTGCCAGGCTGGTCTTGTGTAGGCGCGCGCGCGCGCGACGTCGTTGGCGTAGTTCGAGTTAGCGGACTCAAATGCCTCTCTCTCTCTCTCTCTCTTCTCGTACAAACGACATTAGCCTCATTTTTTATTTTATATTTTTAAAGTAGACGGCGTTTAATTCGCATGTAAATTCATTTTTTTAACACCAGTGCCTCACAAGCACGTACATCGTAATTATGTATAGTATTATAAGTAGCAAAGTTTTTTCATCGTCCAGTCGACTCGCTACACACTCACACACACACGGTAGTATTACATTTTATACGCGTATACACCCGCGACTCGTCGTAATACAGTCTTATTTAACGAGGGATGATCAAACGTTATCGCGCGCCCACTCGTTTCTCATTAGCACTAAAAAAAAGCCGAAGCAAAGCTGCAAAGCAAAGCAAAAAATAAAAGCAGCAGCAAGAGAGCCATGGCCGCCTCGTCGACACTAATAGTCGCTGACGGAGTGGCTCTTCCGTTACTTAATTTTTCTCTCGTCATATGAGCGCCCACCAGCGAGAGCTGAGCGATGTATATAATAATATATATCGTCGGTGTGCCACCCAAGAGCCAAGATTTATATAACAGCTTTGTGTAGCTGCCTGCCGGCACGCGCTCGCGAGCTTGCAAAGAAGAAATCCGATAATCTTGTCCTGCACGCGCCACCTCGCTCATCCCCCCGCCTGGTTAATATAGCGATCTCCTTTTTTTTTCGACATCAAACCGAGCCGCGCCGCAACACCTTTATGTAATACGTCTGCATTAAAACATGGTAAATTTACTTTAGCCCCGATGATACTCGGTGTACGGCGTTGGTGGTGGTGATACCCTGCCCGTGGAAAATAACTAGAGTATTACACCTAGTTCGTTTTAATCACGTTACGTTATATGCGTCGTCGTCGTTGTAGTGTATAGCGTCGCGCGTACGGTAATATTTCGTAATGTACTTGTGTGCCCCTGTGTGTGTGTGTGTGTGTGTGTGTGCTCGTGCCTGCCTGCGTAATATACTTAATGGATTTTGGCGTTGTTGTGGCCCTTCGACTCCCGCCCTCCCTTCCCTTCATTTTATGAATATAATAGATCGTTATTAGAAACTATCAAAGTCCGCATAGCAGCGCCTTGTTTTCCAACGAAACGCCCTGATTTAAAGGCGAAGGTCCTCGAGAGTCGAGTCGACGCGCGCCAAGTTACACAAAGTCTCGAAGCGAAAATAGATTAAATCTACAATCGTATATAGTCCGGCGCTCGTGCCTATTATCGCGTCGCGCGCTGAATAAACGCTATCGCGCCACGGCGTTGTTTGTGCGCGCGATGACTCGAATGTTTTTTCAAGTATAAATACTTGGAGTTCTCTTCGATCGCTCCGATGGATTAAATGCCAAAACGATTTATTTAATGGATCGACGATGATAACAAAATGTTCATGTTTATGAATTGCCAATGCGACTTTCTGGGAAGTACATAAGCTTCTCTGGGCCGCGGCGCTCTCATCGGCCCGGGGGCTTACCGATCTCTGCGCTACACTACTCGCGCTGCTGCTTCTGACAGAGCCCCTGAAGGTGTTAACTATTCTTGTAATCTCTCCTGAGGTTCCTGGGTATAATCCAAATCTCTCCTGCGCTGCATTGTGTGGTGAAAATAGAGGGTGAAAAAGTATAAGTACTAGACTCTCGTCTACTCGCGAACAGATAACTGTTGGTAATTCGTTTACCAATCGATGAATCAAATTTTATCCTCCTTCTTCAAGAATGGTATAATTAGAAAGAATCTATGTAAAACGATAATGAATCTTCGAGGTTTTCTTTGTATTAAAATCGAGTTATATACCATTGATAAAACTTGTGAAAAAAAGCTACTTCCCGAACCATTTCGCGTTAATCCATTCATCCGATTATAAAATGCCAATCGTGAATATGTGCAGCTGCGACGACGACGACGACGACGACGACGACGACGACGACGATGGCACCGTACTACGCTTTGATGCACTCACGGTTGTTATTCCACAGGGGCGCCAGCCGCAACTTTTGTGTGTCGTCGCGGCTTCATAATAATGCTCTAGCTCTCTCTTATAAAACCCCCCACACATTTCCGGCTCGTGAAATTCAATTAATTGCTCGGAAATGTTTTCTATACGATCCGCCGCCGCCGCCAAGCTCGCGTCTTAATATAATTGAACGATAAATAGTCGCTGCTGCTGCTGCTCACAGCTCTCGAAATCGCATTTCGAGCAGCAGCAACGATAAGAATACAATGGAGAAGAAGGACGACGACGACTCTGTATGTGGAGGGAGATGGGAAGGCAGCGTTTAATGCAATCTTCTCGGAACTATCTGCGCAGAAGATTGTCGTCGACGATCGTAGTGCTTTCTTGTGCGAGCGACGGCTCGTGCGGGAGTCTTGCTTGCTTGTGAGCGAGCTTGCAAGCTAGGGGGAGGAGCAGGAGATAGAAAGGCAAAAAGCGCTGATTGCTGCAGTTTAAATTTCTCTTATACTTACTTAACTTTGCGAGTAGAGAGAGAGAGAGAGAGGTGATATGTATCTATATCAGTCATGGGAAAGAACGAGAGATAGATAGATAGATAGAGAGAGGAGAGAGAGAAATGGGGGAAATCTGAAAAATCAGCGAAGCAGTCAAAATAGGAACGACTCGGGTGCTTATAAGACGAATAAGAGAGATCGTCTCGTGACGTGCGCAAGTCTGGCAGAGCACTGGAGAGAGAGAGAGAGAGACGAAATAAGGAGAAATTTTCATCGTCAAAAGCTGGTGCTGCAGTAACAGTGACGCGTGCAGCAGCAGCAGCACAACGACGACTATATTATAAACGTGTATACGTATTTAAATCGCTGATGCAGCAAATGAAATTCGCTGTGAGCTCCACTCGGCGTGGAGGAAGAGGCTTATATGCACGAGCTGGGCGCTTTTCTTTCGCTCGCTTTGTTAATAAGGCAAAATTTCCAAATCTCGACAAACTGATTGTGCTAGATTTTTCATTTTCTTCGTGTACGAGAATGTTACGCGACGCGGTGGAGGCACGTAGCTAGTATAAGCTAACTGTTAGCTAGCTCTAAGCATGATGGCAAAAAAAACTAATGGAAAAATTGCAGCAAAAGGCCAAGGACCTCCGAACCAAAATAGAGGAGGAGAGAGAAGCTTGTAATTCTCACTGCAATCTTGAGCAAGAAAGATCGATCGATCTCTCACTCTCTCGCGAGCGGTGCACAGACTGTATGTAAGGTACTAATCAGTGAAATGAACGTCAAGATTGAGTGCTTTTCTCTCTCTCTCTCTTGCAAGCTCGGAGCTTGCAGCAGCAGCGGCAGCCATCCAGACCATGTAATATATAGAGCAAGATTGAGCTCTGGGTGAGCGGGTGGAGAGAGTGAGAGAGAGCCCAAAGAAAGAATGACGAGTGGAGAAGAGAGAGAGAGAGAGAGAGAAATTCAATCCTACGCGAGATTCCTATGTGACTAATGAACGAATTCATTGGCTTATATATGCTGATTCGCGATTTGAATTCTTCCGCACCGGTCCCCTCATCGCAAAGCTTCTCTGGATCTGAAAATAATTCGATCAATCTTGATTTTTTTTATCGCGCTTTCATTACTAAGCGCCGCTATATTGTTTACTAAAAAAAGGAAAGGCTTAACTCAACCCTGGTAGAAACGTTCAACATTTGACGCCTGCAAGTAATGTAAATCACCTCAGTTGTCCTATACAGACGTTACGAGTTACGACACCGTAGCCTGATCCACCTGTAAAAATCGCATCAACCGAATAAACAAGTAGTTCTCGTGACTAAAATAAGGAAAAATTAAATTTGCAACGAAAAAAATGGTCGATTGCTTTGACTTGATATAATTATTTTGACTTTGACACCTGCAGATTTACAGATTTAGGTATGCTTGTCATCTAGTGGCAGAGACTGAAAATAAAATAACCAAATTAGAAGTGTTTAAAAACTGGCCTAAATTTATTGAGACAATTAAATTGTCAATTTCAGATAATTTGAATTACGCTTGATATTTATCCGACGATAGAACATATAAACATTTCAAGAAATAAACCGACTAATGGTAATGTATTTTGAAGAATTTTAAATGATCAATTATATGGTCGTTAAGTCATTATTAATGTTGACCCTTTCTGCAACACACTACGAACGCGTGAAAAAATGTATTTTTATTCAAGCTCACGTTTTATATGCACACGTGCGAACACGTGCGTATATAAGTCGAGCTAGCGAGCGACACGATCCACCTAGTTCAAAGAGAACCTAGATATAGGCACGACCAAAAGAAAAAGCTAAAAAGCACGGCAATATCTCGGTGCGGCTAGAGAGAGACGGGTAGAAAGCTCCTGTGTGTGTGTATGCGGCGCGTTAGCAAACAGCAGCAGTAGTAGCAGTAACATTATCTGTATCTGTATACATGTTTTCTCTATATAGTTGCTTTCTTCTTCTTTTTCTTCTTCCTCTTCTTCTGCTTCAGCTCGTTATGTGAGTGTGTGTGTGTGTGTGTGTGTGTGTGGAGTATACGCTTTGCTCCGAGGAATTTCATTTCGCGAACCGTCGATAAGCTCGTTTCTACGAGCGCACTGCTACTACCACCACCCTTCCATACCCCCTATGCTTGCTTGCAGCAGCGCGCGCGTGAGCTAGCAAGAAAGGCACGGGAGTTATATACACGCCCCACTAGTTTGCTTCTAAATGAAAGACGAACTGCCGACGTTTGTGCTGTGTATATATATATATTACGCGAGAGCACGTGAATCTCCCGTATTCGGAAGGATTCAAAGGCTGCGCGAAAATACCCTCCTTGGTTACAAAAATAAAAGAGAATAACGCAGGTAAAAAAAGAAAGAAGAAAAATGTTCGCGATGTGTACTTACGCGATCTTCGACGCTTGTACTTACGAATTAAGCGCGCGCGAGCCGGGCGCAAATTGATAAAAATCGCGCCCACGTGTGCCACTACTGCGCGCGAAACTTTTAATAACGTCACGTATGTAACTGCCTTAGTCATTTCGACTGCAAACTCTCGCTATTAAAAGCTTGGACGTTTTCGTCGTCGTCGTTGCTGCTGGTGCTGTCGTTGTTTTACAACCCTCCGCGCGTGCGGATGAGTATTGCCCTTTAACTCCGCTTTCGACGAAATCGTTGTTGTTGCGTATTGTTTACCCTGCGTCATCTATGTAGCTGCAATCGTATATATGGGTAAAAACGCAAATAATGCCCCAGCGCAACGCGCGGGCAGCGAAAACGTTCGGATTGCTCAGTTTTAAACTCGCTTGCAAAGGGTTAAATAAAATTCAGAAAAATAAACCAACATAGGTTTTCGATAGGTTTTTACCTCAGCTTTCTACTGGTGAGGTGAAAGTGGAAAAATATGCCTCCATAACCTCAGAAAATATTGAACTCTGGAAGTTACAACGTGTTTTATCTTTAAGTTCATTTTTTGAGGTTATGGGGGCATATTTTTGCACTTTCACCTCACCAGTAGAAAGCTGAGGTAAAAACCTATCGAAAACCAATGTTGGTTTATTTTTCTGAATTTTATTTAACCCTTTACGAGCGAGTTAAATACTGAGCAATCCGGCCGTTTTTGCTGCCCGCGCGTGGCACTGGGGCATTATTGGCGTTTTTACCCATATGTAGACTATATAAGTTGGCGGGGGTGGCCTATGTACGTGCTTCAAACCCTTCTATATTTCTTAATAACGGCCAGAAGCAATAACAAGTTTCGACAAGTCACGAGTCGTATCACCGAGTAAAAGCTCGACGTGAGAGCTTCGTCTGAACCTGTGTGTGGATGTGTGTAAATACATGATACACGACTGCGTGCATGCATGACACGAAAGTTGATGCTTCAATACGTCAAACGGACGCGGTATTGTATAAATTGTGAACATTTTCCTGCTTGAAAATTCAAGTTGAATACGGAGAATACTGGACTTTGATGAGATTTCCAAGAGAACTTGAGCTTTAATACTTGTCATTAAATATTAATAACATAGGCTAGGTGCACCTATTACTGTGCCTGTCCATATTACTGGGTGTTAACATGTAATCAAATTTTCAGTAATGGGGACATTGAGGGTTATGTCTTGGGCACAGTAATAAGTGTTTTACCCTAGTCCAGTAAAATTAGTTAGTAATCTATGATAAAAATATGTTATTTTACAAAAGTAGAAGTAATTACCTTTGATTTGAGCCCACCTAGGTATTCTTTCGATGTCTGTAAGTCCCTTCTATTGTTATTGACAATTGAGGCGTTTTTAATAAACAAATGAACCGATTCCAATGTTAAAATTACCTTGAAAAAAAATGAACTATGTTTTTTAACGTAAAATTTTTCGCTCTTTTCAAATCTGAAATAAAAAAAGGGGGTCACCGCGCGAAAAATCAATTTTGGTTCGCTATAGCTTAGAGGTTATGTTCAAGGTCAAATTCAAGATTACCATTGGATTCCTCGTCGAAAAATACGTTCGATATGTAGTTTTTGATTTTTTTTATGTTTATTTTGCGATAATTTTAGGAGTTGCCAAATAGTTTTGCCGCCCAATTTAACATGTATTTTGCCTATATAAGGGCTAAAATGCCGGATTTCCGGGGCCTCGTTTTCGGTTATAGAGGCAAATACCAAGATCCTTACCTACATGGCTTCAAACTACATGTAACCAACTACTTTCACACAAAATTTCAAAGAGACTGATGTTACTAGAAAAAAGTTACAGCTTATCGAAATCTCGAAAAAAACGCCTTTTTTCATAATGTTAGCACCTTTAAACAGCTCTATCTCCGTCATTTTTTAACCAATCTTAAATCTGCGCACGGCAATTTAAAGTTAATGAAAATACCTTTAAAATGAGACGTTGCAAAAGTCAAAATTTCAATCCTATCGCCATCTACTACAAAAAAGCTAAAAAACGATAATTTTGCGATTTTTCATCCCCCTTCATTGCCCTCCCATAACCGGGGGTTGGTCTATCGAGCTCTACATAATTTTTTTACGAAAAGTACATGTCTTGACCTAAAAAATGCGACCCTCAGAGTTAAAAAATATGCACCGGTGCCCGAGTTACAAATATTTGAATAATACGCAAAAATAGGTAAAAACGGCTATTTTTGGACCTTCGAGGGGCCCAAATTTGGCTGAAGGCTATTTTCACATACCCAAATAACATACTAAATTTTGGGGCAGATCCGAGAACCCCCCGCACAAAATTTGTACATATATGAAAAAACTGCTCATATATATATCAAATGGAAGGTCTTGCAAAGACCTACAACTTTTGTTTGAAACTTTTTTTCATAAAACGTATGGTTTTCAATCTGCAGCCGAAATAGTATATTACTGCCCTAGGCCGGGAAAAATAGAAAAGTCCCAGGACATGTGAAATAAGCGACCGAGGCGAAGCCGGGAATCCTAACGAATCCCGGTGATAAACACCGGTTGCGAATTTTTTCACTTTTAACATACAGTCAGATCTAATTGGACCACAATAATAAGTAAGTACATTACCATTACCTAATTCTTAAAACAACGAGACCAATTATAGGTTTTTAATTAAAAATCGCTGTTACTTGACGCTATAACTTTACTTTTTTTCATTTGGGCTTTAAAAAGTCGGCCTTACGCCACCTAGCTGTAAATTATGGACACAAGGTACCTGAAAAAGCGTGAAATTTTTAACATGATTGCTTTAGATCTTTATACAAGAGGTGTCTTTTTTTAACATGATGCGTTACGTTTAATGCGAATATTACAATTGAATTGCATAACATCAGATCATTATTCAAGTTTCTCATTACACGGCTGACTTATCCTACCTGTGAATAATGAATTTTGACCACAAAACATTCCATAAACATCAACTGATCATGAGACTAATGAGTGGAAAGGCCGATTTTGTCAAAAGGTAAATCAGTCAATTCTAATGTCACGCATACACACAATAAGCAAAATATTGCATATTTTTTCATGGTTAACGGCCATTTGTTTAATAAATGAAAAATTTTCTCTTTCATTTACACGTCATCTAGCGGTAATGTATGAATTACTACAATCCTGGAATCGTAGATTACGCAACGAGTTGGAACACCTACTCCGCACGAGTTGAGTATACTATTTTTTGATACAGCTGCCGAAAGTTCGTTTTTCCGTACTCTTACGAACTTTCCGCACGCTGTAGCCGCAGCGCCGGGATCTGTTACTTTCGAAGCATCCTACTGACTGCGAAAAACGAACTTTCCGCAAGATGTATCAAAAAATAATGTTGAAACACGTGGAATTTTTAACACAAGCCTTGCCTGACTTCTCAATAAATGAAAAGTTTATTGTATTCTTTAAACATAATGCGTTACTTTTCAAGGGAATATTAAAATTGAATTTCATAAAATAACAGCAGTATTCACATTTTTAAATATAAATTCTCATATTTGTCAAGTTAATTTGAAGTATATTTACTTTAATTTTATTATTAGCACCCTTTCATTAATTATAGTATTTAATTATTAATTTTAATTTATTTTTATGTAAATTTATTTTTCACATAAAAAGCATTGGTTTTTAAATGTAACTTTTGTCATTCTAAAGCGAATATCGTTCGGTCGAATTTTTTTCAAAGGAATGTTGTAGTCGCGATCACCGAGCGCTTACATCGGGTTTATTACAATGCGAAAGACGAGAAACAAGAATGGAGAGAGAGACAGACATACAGGAAACTTACAAGGAGCTTCTATAATCAAGATCGGAATATCTGCGATATCCGCCCCCTTACCCCACCAAGCCACCTATGTAATAATAGGCTTGACAGATAATTATAAAGTAGCGGTAGCATCAGTCCGGGAGTGAACTTTGTACACGACGTGGCTTGGACTATACGTATATGTATATATGTGTCTATATATGTAAGCATGCTCCGCGGTGGGTTATACGACGAAGGGCCAACTTGGCCAATTACGAAGTTATCTACGTACATATATACATACATACATACATATATACGAAAACACGTACTGCTCCAAGTACTATAACGCATCTCGAGCTTCAGCCCTCAACCTCTCACCCTCTCTTCTTTGCTATTCCTCACCTCAAGTGCGAATCTTACAACATATTCGACGCTGTATATATATTATATATAGCGACAGACTATAGATATATAATAGTTCTGTGTGTGTGTGAGTGTGTGCGTGTGTATGTGTCGAGTGTACGCGTGGTTTAATAGGATCTCTGTCGAATATACACGAACAACTTCTCTGTTCTTCTTCCTGCCTTGACTAGCGCGTAGATCGACCGCGACCAAAGAGAAATTGTGGGGATAATGTTTAAAACATCGTTTTCTTAAAAACACCTGGAGTTTTCGTAAGATTAATTGAGGAGAGAATTGAATTATTTGATAAAAACTATGCTGGGCAAAAAGAACTCGAATAATTTCTTCATTTCTTCGGAAGACGAATTAGCGATTCTCTAGTTCCGAAATTTCTCACGAAAAAGCCATTTTAAGTTGTTTTATAGGGCTGCGTGACCCGAGCCCGCTTCGAGTACTTATAAGGATAACGCTTATATGCACGACTCGGTACCAACTGTTATTACCACGGTGCAATCATAAACTTCCTTGAGTCAATGCGTGGGAGCTCGTTCGGTATTAGAGCGGACTGCGAGTGTAGAAAATGTTTGAGATATCGGTAGATTCGCGAGGGATATTTATTCTGGTCAGTGTTCGATCTTGCAGTAGTGCGAAGTATGGACACTGGAAACCAAGTTGAGTTGGCAGAGCTCAATCTCGGGTTATACGAGCTCGATTCGATGTGTAGCTCTGCCAACGCAATTTTTTGAGTTGATACAGCTCAATTCATATTTTTCAATGACAACAAACGTGAACTGAGCAATATCACTCGTTTGTAAGTGAACATAACCAGAATGTTCATTAAAATGAACATAGCAACATCTGACAGTTCAACGATCAGCAACGATATAACATTTAGTTTCGAGGACTATATTTTTGGGCTCATACAGCTCAATACAATTAACTAAATTTGGTTGAGCTGCTGTTCCTCAAGAGGGTTTCCAGTGGACAATGATGTTCGAGTGGGGCAAGTATAGACTTCACAGTGAGAGCTGAAAAAGCTACTCGCATAATATACAATTATCCAATGATAATTAGATAGTTGGATGTACATACTATATACAGCGGAAAAAAACGTTTGACCTTGAAAGAGTGATAAATTCGAATACTAATCAAACATTCAAACTTTATCTTTAATAATATACCTGAAAATCGTTTATTATTTTGAAGTGCCAGTGCTGAAAGATGTTTTTTTCTGTTTTTGAAGTGACACCATATTAATGTTTCATGTTTTTGAAGTAAAATTGTATGCTCTTTCAGAATCTGTCGTTGGAATGAACAAGTTGAAGCTTTAAACGCAGAAATACCGAGAGCCGAAGTGGCATCTTTAACCTTGGAGCGTGAAATGGCATCTTTCTGCTCTGCTCTGCGAAGCGGCATCTTTCGGCACTGGCGCGTTGATTTATTGAACCGAAAATTATTCTCAACACATACATGTTATATGTTAGATGATAACCATGCAATTCTTTCGCCGAAATCTGACCGCTTAGCATGATTTTATTGTTACGACACAAAATTGTTGGTTAACTCGTGCTATGCAATTTAGGATCTTTTATAGTTTTTGACAAAAGTTTCATTAAAGAAGTAAAGAAAATTGATCGAATCAAATTGATCTTAAAATTTTACTTTTGAAGAGCGCACTCTCTTCAAAATGCTACATTAATTACAGCCATTGGTAATTAGAATCTACTTTACTTTTTCAATTATTTTTATATTTCCTCTTGCAGATTTTTGTAAATAAGGACAGTCGCCATCTAGAATTGAAGTTGTGATTAATTATGATTTCATTTTCATTAATTTCATGTATTGTATATGGAAAAAAATGAATCATTAGTGATACATTTTTAACGTGGATAGAACGTAAAACTACCTCAAAAAAGTCCATATTGTTACTGTTCCATATGTACTCATCTAAGAAACTTGTGAACTTTTTGAACTTTAAAGCAGAGTTATGGAAATCAGCACTATTAAGTTGATTATAAATAATTCATGAAAAAAGTTGTAATTTTAAATGAAATCAATCAATAATTTAATGCTTTTACATGCCAATGAGTTCATCTTCGCGGAGAAAAGAAAAACTTTCTATATTAATATTTTTAAGAGTGTAGTCTTTTACTATACAATGTAACGTCCCGGAAAGGGACTTTGATTTTTGTGAACGAAATGTTCACGTAGCCTTGGATATTTAGAGCTTTTCTCGAGCTCCGTCCATTGAGAGGACGAAGGTCGAGCGGTTCGCTGAGACCGGCGACTCACGAATCGTTAAGTTGTGTGGGAACGAGGGTCACTTTCGTCCCGGCGAAACGATTGCTCGTTCATCGCCAGGGCGGCAGTGATGTCATTAGGAAAATGTATATTTATATTGCAATCATAATCAAGCAGTAGGTTTGAAGAGAAAAGAAGATCAGTTTTATACTTGAAGAGGGTCTTATTATTGACAAATCCGTTTACTTACATTGTTAAATACAAATCTGTACCGTGTCTGGGTGGAAACCTTGGCCAGGGCGGCTTGAAGAGAGGAAGAGAGAGCACTGGCACTAGTCGGCGGCTGGAACACAAGTAGTTGGACGAGGCCTCGATGTCGCGATATTTATATCGTTTTTCGGCGGTTTCACTTATTATTGCTTTCGGAGGATGTTTATTGGTTTAATTAGCGGCGAAACAATAGCTGTATATCTCTTTTCCTCTGCTCTCGTCGCCTGAGCCAATGTTCGAATATTCCAGAACTCGGCTTTTACATAAAATATAACTTATTTGGATAATATTATTTATGGTAACTTAGATTTGAACGAGATAAATATTTTACCTAACTTTGTTACTGTCGAGATATCTCTCTCTGCTTCACACTCACATTGACCGGCTGTTGCATTTATGTTATTCATTACTTGGTAATTTTTAGAAGAAGGTAGTTGGAAAAAGACTGGAGCAAAAGGGATAGCTTTAATCACCTCCGGCTCAACGTGGTTGGGCGCGAAGCTTATTTGTTGTTACGTCTGGGATTATTTTGTTGTGTTAAAATGTTCATAAATGTTACGGTGCTCTCCCGAATATTTGAGAAGCAGCTAGGTAGATTCTTTGTTTGTTGGGAAAAAACCATATGGGTCGATACTTTCGATAACGGTCGTATAAAGGTGCGAAATTCCGATCTGTGACTCGGTGCGATTCGCAGAGCACGATTGCGGTGAAAAGATTCGGTTGCGCGTGTAGTATGTTGCCTAAGCGTATTGCGTTGGCTAAGCGTAGTGTGTTGCTTAGGCGTAGGCGCTTCAAGGCTTGTTGGAGGATCTGAGGTTTTTGAAATTTTGTTGCCTATATGAGGGCGACATTACAACAATATGTCCACAATGCGACGAGATATTTACAGTACTTATATCTAAGAAGGTTACGTGCTTATTTATAGGGCCCAAGAATAAAGAAAAAGGGATGGATATCAAAAGTGGATAATTCGATGTTCTCCTTACGCGATATAAGTATTACATTAGAATAATTGAAAAGTCAAATCTACAAGGCATGTTTCATTCTCGATCAAATGCGTGATTTTTTTCACTACCAACTAACGGCGTTAATATGCGTACGGAGTTTTTTGCACGCGCGTCTGTGTGTGGATATTAAAAAACTTTTAATATATTACTGCCTGCGCGAAGAGAAAGCCGCAAATATGTGTCGCTCGCTCACGCGTTATACACGGCAGTCATTCGAAAAAAATTCATTTTTACGCGCTCGCACGCGCGTGGGTGGGTAAGTAAAAAAAAAGTAGGGATTTTAGAGGTGTTTAACACGCGCGAATCTATACACAAATACAATGCAATATAGCGCAACGTCGCTCGCGCGGCTCTTCCGATCGCTCGCGCGGCAATATAACACTATATCTGTGTGCGATACAAAGCGCTACGTATTAAACGCGAGCTTGCGGCTGCTGCTGCTGCTGCCTTGCCTGCCTGCCTCGCTCGCGAGTTCTTGTATGTCAGTCTTTTCAAAGAGAACTCGAGGATGCATCAAAGTATACAAGTCACGCCGATCGCTTCGTATTCTATCTGTAGAATATATACCTGAGAAGGAGGAGCAGGCCATGCTTTGCTTCGAGCTTGCACACACATAGGCGAATGCACACACATACAGATTTATACTTAAACACAGGACTACTGAGAAATACACGTGCGTTGCCAAGGACTACGACATCGATCTCTTCTGTCTCGCTCTCACTCTCTCTTAGTCGAGCGAATAAATTTTCGCAGAATACACGTTTTCCGCTGCATAATATATAGATATATACTTTTATAGATACAAACCCATGCACACGCATATACACACACATATACCGAGGCAGACAGAGAAAGAGAAGTGGGAGAGAGAGAAGCTCTTGCGAGCCTCTCTTTTCTTTCTTTTAAGCTTGCCATTCAAACACACAACGCACATTTCGTACTCTTGATCTTCCTCTCGTTCTCGCTTGCTCCCTCTTTCTTCGCGCTTTTATTTAGTTTTATTTTATTTTATTTTATTTTTTAGCCTTTCTCCTCTTTGCGCAGCTCGTCCTTTTTACTTGGTATACATATACACGAAGTACCATTGCTATTACTCTTTATTTTCACTAACATCAATAGCGCATGTACATAATAGTCGTCGATGGAGTATATACCACGCGAGACCGATCGACGCTCACGTAAAAACCCTATTGGTATGGCCGTGGCATCTTCTTGGTAACATCCGAAATGCTGCCCTAGCCTCTCGATATACACTCACGCAGAATAGGTCCAAATGCACGAGAGACATTTTTTGTCCTTACGCATATTTTTTTTTATTTGTAAAATCGTCGTTTCCCTTTCGTTATCCGAGCTTTTATTCATATAACGCGTGAGTAATGTAATACATTTCATATATATCATATGTATATATATATCTATCATAGGTATATATATCGTATATATATATATATCATAGGTATATATAATCGCATCTCAGAGGGGGTGCGTATCATAATTAATTCCTCGGATAAAGATAATTAGCATAATGCGCGGCTGAGGATCGTCGACTTCTCTCTCCCTCATATAAACTATATAGGAGCGTTTGTATATAACCGTAAGTACGTTGGGCTTGTGTTGCTACTCTGTATATATCTGCGCGCAAGCAAGTCTTTGGCTCTTGTTGTTGTTGTTGCTGCTGCTGCTGTCGCTACTGTTTGGCTCGCGCAGAAGAGGCGTAAATTACGCGTTAATTGTAATTTATTATAGCTAGCTAGAATATACCCCCCTCTCCTTGCACACTCTTTGCTTTGCAGACTGCTTTCGTCTCTCTTCTCTCTCTCTTTCTCCAGCATCATTCTATGTTAATTATGAGAGTTGGCAGGCTTGCTTTCTCTCTCGTTCTCTCTCTGGCGCTCTCTTGCCTGGAGCCAAAGCTATTCATCTCAGAGCTTATACGACTAGCTGCTGCTTCAGCCTGTACTGCGTTACGGTGGTATACGTTTATGGTATATATAGTACGCACCACTGGCCGCAGGCACAGGGATTCGATACATATGCCGCAACTGTGTGTGTGTCCGAGAGCCTCCACGACTAGGACGACGACGTCGACGTCACATATTTAAACGCACACACATGCATAGACACGCATACATGTGCGCAAGCGTGCGCGATTTACGAGCTTTAGCTGTCCTCTGACATTTTAACGCGTATGCTCGAGCTCCTAAATATAAATATTCTCTCCTATACGCGCGCCACCCAGCAGCTCTCCTATATACTTTTTTCCATATCGCTTTTGTTGTTTTTATCGCTTTTTCCATGCGAGAGAGTCCCTAGGCGCGTGATGCGTGAGCGCGCGACTACATGTACCGCTGCCAACGCGTACATACATATAGGCCGTAACACATACGATGCTGCTGCTGCTGCAAGCTCTCGCAAGCTCGGTTGCGCGTATACACGACGAATAGTAGTATATAATACATGATATAACACGCCCGCGTTTGCGAAAGAGAGAGAGAGACTTTGGCGAATCATCAAACTGTGTGTGTTAGTGGGTGTGTGCGAGAGCGCAATGTTACGCGCGATTTTACGCTCCGATGGGAAATTTCCCCGGATAAAAATTGGTTAGATGCTTCCGGGCGCAGCGGAGGAGGTGGAGTTGGAGATGAAGTTAGCTATATACAGCTATCCTACATACTATACCTACGCAGTATATCCTACGGCGCACTACGGCGTTGTTATGTACGATAGATCATACGTGAAATTTCATCTACGCCGGATAAACATTCGATTTTCTTGCTATATGCTTTTTTTTACAACGCGGCGTGTGTGAGACGATACGCCTATACGTACTGTATAGACGTATCACGAGCGATCGATTTCGCATCGAGGCGAGAAAACTAATTCGCGTGATTTGCGCCGGTAACAATTCGTAAATACAAACGAGCACGTATACAAAAGACAAAACGAGTGGAGATAGGAATTTTGTAGCTCTCTCGTTGCCGCGCGAGTGTCTCTATGTTATAATTTACAAAAATACATAGCGCTACTGCATTTGTCGAACGGTGGTTACTTTATTTATTTTGTTCGTCGTCTTGCTTCTTCTTTTCCTTCTTCTACGTTCCACCCTCCTTTTTTCATTTTAACCTTCCTCCACGACGTCGGTGAGTTATAATGCGTTCTGCGCGAGTTCTACTTCCTTTTGCCATGGTCGACGGCAGCGACGGGCTAAAAGGAATTTTTTTCGTCAATGACACTGTAGTATACGTGCTCGAACTTCTTGAATCGAGACAGAGAGCGACATTTCAGCGATGCTGGGGGCCGAGGGTATAGGTAGGGAGAGGTATGGTTAAAAAGAGACTACGTCGAGGACGAAGACGACGACGAAGAAGAAGAAAATCTTTGACCTCTCTCTCTTTTTCGCCGAATCGGTGTGTCAGTCAGTCAGTATATATATTGATATCGGTTTTTCGGAGGTTGGATACGTCATTGAAATCCTCCACCAAGCCAAAATACATCGGAGGCAAGTATTTCACTTTGAGCAAATATTTTTCATTGAAATGTCATTTCGTACGTCAACACGCACACACACACACACACACGCGCACGCACACACTAGGGCCCTGAAATTTTTCGTCGTCAAGCTCGCCACACACGAGATTGGCGAAAAAAAAATTAAAGCTCGATTACTACTACATCTCTCGTTCTCACTTTCATCAATCTGCTGCTGCCGTTACCGGAGAAAGAGTGACGCGCTCGTGGCGAGAAATCGGTAGCTATATAAAACAACGAGAGCGAAACGTCGGGATCGTCTCTCCTATATTATTTAGGATAGAGAAACGAGCTGTATGTGAGAGGGTGTCGCGATAAATATATGTATCTCGTTTCGTTTTGTAGAGACGAGTAGAGAGAGAGAGAGAGAGAGAGAGAGAGAGAGAGAGAGCATGATAAATCTCCAAGAGAATGAGAGAGAGAGAGAGAGAGAGAGAGAGAGGCAGACTCGAATCAGAGAACAGGAAGCTTTCTGTATTGGCGCGATGTCGGAATGTCACAGCAGCGGCAGCGGCATCGAGAGAGGAGGGAGTATTTCCTATATATCGAGTCTCCCTGTACGTGTGCACACAACAAGTAGTATCATACAAAGAGACTCGAAGCCGAGCAGCCGCCCGCTCCGCTGCAGCCGCACGAACGCGTCGCTTGGCTCTCCAGCTCTGTACTATACCGCTTCTTCTTTCGCTCGAAGCTTGTGTGTCTGTGTGGGTATATGTGCATAGCCCCATATCCACCACGTACATACATGTATGTACACACACCACCGAGCACGCAACTTTGAATTCCGTCTGCCGTCGTTGGGGCGAACGCAAGTACCCGTGCACGCGCTCGGTGCAGCTTGCAGCTTGCAGCGGTATAGTGTCTCTGAACAAAAGAGGAGCCTTGGCATACCTAATCCCAATCGCTATATTGTCATTGTTAGCTGCGGCTTACCGTCTCTCTGTCTCTTCCTCTCTCTTTCTCTCTGCCTCTCTCTCTTTCTCGACTGATGCCGCGTGATTTTTCTTCCGATCTCGAAACCTTCCTTGATCCATCAATAGGCTCTCTCTCTCTCCCCTAGCTCATTGCTTCCATTCAGGAATGCGTATCAAGATTATATATTACATCAACGAGCAGCAGCAGCAGCAGCTTCAAATTGTAATTAGCATTCGTTGAATTTTTCCATTCAAAGCGCACGGGTATTATTCTCTCCCTTGCGCCTTCGATGTATTTAATTTACAGCCGAAGCGGGCTCGAATAGCCACCACCTCGCATAGCATATAATACGTTTTAACGTTAATATCAACGCGCGAAGCAACGCTCCGCACTGGGTCTTATCGCGAGAAAACCGACTTCCTCATCTCGCACGTCCGCGTCCGAAGCGCGCGCCTGGGTAATCGAAAAGAGCGACGCTCGCGCTCGAGCTAAGTATTACTCTCGGGAAATATACTTTTGCTACTCGCTTTTCTTCTTCTCTCTCATTCTCTCGCGCATTGGATCGGACAAGCCGAAGAAATACACGTGTATATAGGGTACATTTGCCATTGAACCAAGAGAGAATCGCTTGTGCACGCAAAGATAGAGAGAGAGAGAGAGAGAGACGGACGAACTGACTACATTCATTACCAGTAAACCTCTCTCCCACCCCCTCTACCCCCTTCTGCTGTACTTTCTACTGCAGTAGATCAATCTCATTTGATGTTTTCCTAGACTTCTTTTTTCTCTATACTTTTTCTCGCGCTGGAGTGTGTACCTCCTGAGCGGCAACGCGTACCACTTTTCTCTAACGCCTTTCCCTCTCTCTCTCTCTCTCTCTCGTTTCTGCGGCTGCAGCAGCAGCCCTCAAGCTGTTGCCAATAGCCCCGGTGGCTTTTCTCAAATGAGATTTTCTGTATTTTTTCATTTGACTCTTTATACATTCAAACGTATAGCATCTATAGCTCTGGACTTTCTCTCTACTTTCAGGATAGCTCGCTCGAATCGAGCTAGCTACGTCCTGAGTCGCGCTCTGCGCTCCATGCGTACCTTTCAAATGCTATAGTACATCCCGTCCGACCCTTCTGCAGGTTCGCTCGTTCGCTCGTCGGTCAAATTTTTTATTTTATTCCTCGTCGCCTTATTTTCATTCAATTTGAGTAATTTAAATTCAACATCCTGGCCTGAAGTTTCTCTCTTTCTCATACTCCTGCTCGTACTTCGATAAGAAATTCAATTATACGTTGATAATTGCGGCTGCGATACGTCGTCGTCGTAATCGGGAGCGAGAATTGTAATCGACATCCTGAAAAGTAAATAGCCTGTTAAAATACGCGTAGCTAGTAGTAGCTGTCTTTGCACTCGCAGGAGAAAATTTGCCATCGTGTGGCGCAGCACACAATAGATGCATCATAGCCATGGCTGCTGCGTTAAACGCGGATCCTGAGCTTTTTCTCTTACGCGCATATATACGTATACGCTAGATTTCACCCGCACAGTAAAAAGTTCACCTCGTGTTGCTAAAAGCAAATAGCTGTACCCGATCGGATCCGGTGGAGATGTGTGTGTGTGTGAGTGAGAGCGAGCGTAGGAATAAAAAAAAAAAGGAGAAAACAGAAAAAAAATCGAGTGTCGACGGAAAAAGCAGAAGCAGTAGCGGATCCAGCCAGATGGAAAGCGAGAAGAAGAGGGAAGGGTGTGGGAGNTGGGGTGAGTGAAGAGATTCTCTGATGGGTGACAGGCGGACAGCTCTTGTCTGGAAAATCTCGATTTTTCGCGCCGCCATCGCGCTGCACACGTGGGTATAAAGCACAGTTGTTCGTATAGCTAGACTACTACTACCATACAACCCGGCGCATATAAGCGTCGTTGAGAGAGAGAGAGAGAGAGAGAGAGAGAGAGAGAGAAAATGTTCGAAATATGCGGACAAAAGAGGACTTGCGGCGACGGCGGCTGGTGCGGCAGCAAGCTCGCAAGCTCGAAGCTCTTTTCGAGAGTGAGAGACTTGTAGAGAGACAGAGACCCTCTTTCCCCCACGAGTATTCAAATATTGTAGTACGTAGTAGCAGCCTCGAAGCTACGACTATGTCGCCTCGCAGTTGCATGCGGCTCTCTCTCTCTCTCCCTCTCGCTCTCTCGTGCACGCGACAAGGAATACTATTACGACCAGCAGCTGTGTGTATATCGTATACGCGTATAGCCGCTGTCTACCTTACACGCAGCCAAGCTTCAGCATCCGCATATATATACACGCTACACTTATGCCGATGGTGTATAATGCGAACTTGGTTTTCTCGATTTGCCTCCTGCCGTCTGCTGCCTTGCAGTCCCTGAGAGCTTTGCTATTTACACTCTTAGCGCTTGCGAGCGAGCGAGGGAGGCAACCAACGACTCGGTACCAGCTGATATATATGCAACGCACTCGACTCTCTTTTACCACTGCCTGCGAGACGTGTACATAATAATATATATAGTATAAGATATTCTCACTCGTATTTCTTCTTCTTCTTCTTGGATGCGCCAGCGCGACGCATTTTACTCGCTCGCGACGTCTCGACTTTCCACCGTCGCGTCCCTTTGGTTGTTGGCTGCGGTGGAGAGTACGTATATGTATTTGTGCTCCTGACAGGCAGCAGAGACGCTGCATCTAGATGCTGAATACTAATGCAAGATATCAATATAAGATATCTTGATTTTTTGTGAGCTGGCTCGAGTTCGCTGCTACTGCTACTCTCATAATATAATTGCAGATATATATTCGTTCCATGATGCAGTCGAGTGTTAATACACACTTTCGTATGCACATGGACGAACCTCGCAAAGATTCGTCTCGATGTTTCGAGAGTTGATGTGCCAACTACTACTACTACTGCATAGCAACTTCTACTTCCTCCGCTGTATCCATACACTGTTATGTGTGCAGTAGTATAACGTATATTAGTAAAACTCGCCTCTATACTATAAGATGCTGCTGCGCCGTGGCCAGTGTGTATACCCTACCTATGCAAGCCCCCGTAGAACACGGCCGATTAACTTCTGCTTCTGCTGCTACCTCACACAAACACACACACATACACACGTATAAGCGTGTGCGGGGGGTGGGCACCGGCTCTTAATGTGTTGCTCCAAATGTAGGGCGTAATAAATTTGAAACTATTAGCGGTGGTGGTGGCGGCGGAGGCGCAAGACAACGACCAGCTCGTTTTACGAATTTACTCTCGCTCGCGTTTGTGTGTACATAGTATAGAGTAGAGTCCATGCGCGCGCGGCTATATCTACCTGCGCTCGTGTACACAATATACACGCAGCAACGCCGCTTTGTTCGCGGAAACTGCCTCGCAGCGTAAACCGGTGCAATTCTCTTTTGCTCTTTCTAGCTCTCTCTCTCTCTCCCTCTCTCTCTCTCTCTCTCTAACGAGCGATTACACATTTTCCGAATGCATAAATTTCATTGTCTTACTCTCGGGTAGGCCAATAATATGTGGAATCGTTTTATCCCATTTTATAGTTACGGTTATACCGTGAGACACTCACGGTTACACGCCTGTATAATAATGTAGCCTGCGCGAAATCGAGGCAAATACATAATACATAATACAGTGTCTGTGTATGCGCATGTGTGTGCATGGATGCGGTATATCGGCTGCAGCGCGAAGCTATAAATACAGAAGCACGAGGGGATGCGGCTTTTCCCTCGACGGCGATATACTTATCTCTCTCTCTCTCTCTTCCTCTTCCTCTCTATCAACTTCAACATTTGGCATTGACTCTATTGCTCTTTCTCGCTCTGTATCGATATGTATTGAGTGCGTGTACGTATACGTACTCAATATGTCAGTCTGTAAGTATATCGGCGGGATATGCATCTTTTTCTTTCGTCGATATTCAATCTTTATATATAAGAGATATATACGTATTATGCTTCCTTCCTCCACTTCCACTTGTCGTTGTTGTTGTTTTTTTTTTCGTTTACATCATCGCGCGCGCAAGAGAGGATACATCGATCAAACTGCGTATTACATCGAAGCGCGCGAGCTTATAAAGTTTCGCTTTATCACGGGGCGCGATACGAACAACGTCTCTCTCGATGATGAGCTTTGTGGTATACACTGACGCGCCTTGTTTACTCTCGAAGTAGCACAGATGTATTGAGCATCTGAGCGAATTCTCCTTGCGTAAACAATTTTTGGCCAATGAACAGTTCCACAAACGTCGACAGATCACACGCAATGAATGGGAGTGACGAAATGGTCGAAAAATACTTCATTCAAGTTCAATGTTATAGATGAGACGCATGAGATCCCAAAACGATCTTAGAGGTTGCTGCAGGTGCGTAAAATTTGCTTTTACGCGAGATGATCGTGGGGTCTGCAGAAGATCCTTTATCCATCTCGGTCGAAAGTATCGACATGGAAAGAAATATGCTCCGTCATCGGAGCAGCTCGGCTGTTACTGGCATACAACTCGTTCACTGTTTCAGTGTAACGATGATCATAAGCACATTTTTTGAATCCTTACTTATTCAAAAAAAGTGAGGATATTTATATTCAGAGTGTATGATTTTATTGGAATACTTCAACACTACAATTGCATAGATTTATAAAAAGATTTAGAATGCAATGGATAAAAAACAATTCTTACGGAATGTGAAAACTTTGCCTTTTCTCATTGGGTTTCTGGATATTCAATCACAAGCCAGCTTTAACTTATGAGCTGCTACGTTTTGGAAAAAACGAGTGCGATGGCAGGTATTTATAATTATAGCGAGTATGATTTTACTATGCTATGATAAAACTACAGCACTGCAGCTATAATATGAAATTTAAAATATAAAGCTCTTACTTATGGATATTTCCTTTTTACTTTAGGTTTTCGAGAATCAGCCATACGCCATCAAGCGATATTTTATGAGCAATTACGAGCCTAAAGAAAAAGAGTTAAGGTACGTGAGATTTCAAGACGCTTCGTGCCTGAGTTCATTAATCAAATTTTAGCATTTTTACAGAATATACTCAAAACTCACTTATTGGCCAAGGGAATGTGCTGTAATTTTAAGTTACAATGTGAAAGTTGAATAGTATGGTACGAATTTTAATTAAAAGTATTTGAAATTTATGCATGATTTTTAAAATATCATTCGTCGATAGAATAAATACATTTTATCGAACATCCCTTCTAGATTCTTCGATTTATCTTGCGTGTGACCACAACGATCGGCAGTGTAAATTACCGATTTTATTACGTAACGTAAGATCAGTTATCCGTATGATCCATGCACGAAAACAAATGGCGTATGACCAAAGTTAATTCATTAGAGCCTTATAATAAAAACGAAGTTCATTCGGTTAATTATATTTCATAAGACAAAGCTTAACTAATTAAAAACGCTGTGTTGATTTTACCGCATTTACCGTCACACACACGAGCGTGTACGCACATACACGCGTAAAGAACATTATCATAAAAAAGCGCATGAGCCGAGAGAGCACTTAATTATTTCTCTTTGTATTGTTAGGAAAAGTGCCGGTTTATTGTTCTTTATCTTTTTTGCAGTCAGTTTACGAGAGTGACTACTCCTGTCGAGCTTTTTCTCCCTGCGAAGTTAAAATGAATTCCCGAAATTAAAAATTATTTCGTTTCGTTAAACTCGCGCTGTATGTGTGTGTGTGTGTGTGTGTGAGTACCTCTTGTTTGCGCTTTTACGTCGAGCCGAACGTAAAGAAAAAAGTTTTGTTTACCCCAAAATCTGTGCGCTTACAAGCGCGACGTTATGGAAATTAATTTTTTATTTATTTCGCTCGCACGGTAAAAAAGCATCAGCAGCGACGTTGTTAGTAGCAACGACGACGATACGGATTTACAAAGGCGAAAAAAGAAAATAAATAAATAGAAAAAATAGCGTATATAGTCAACGGTAAAAAAGAGGGACTATTGAGTGATTCCGTGAATGTGTACATGTCCGTGTTTATATATAGAGAGAAAAGCTCGGAGCAGCGAATCGCTTTGAGAAATCTTCGAAAAGGACTTTCTATATTGAAGAGTCGCTATGCTGGTGAGCTTTTCTCTGTATACAACACCAGTGGGAGCCTCTTAGTACGTTGCTTTTCTCCTCGGTCAATTTCTTTGAACTTTCTCACTCGCTGTTTTATATATATTATATATATTCGCGTGTAAGTGTTTGTATATACCTACCTACCCTACGTATACCTACCACCACCCCCCGTTAGAATTACTAAAAGTGCGGTAGTCTATTTATGCTGCGAGTCGCATTCAAGTGCCGCAGCTAGGTAAGCAGCCGTAGTAGTAGTAGTAGTCAGCTGGATGTTCGACTCAAGTTCGCGCTTCGGTACGCAGCGGCGGAAAAGCAATTCATGTGATGCCTTTATGCGCACCTTTGGCGCGCGCGTGGCAGGGCCGACTATAGCCGTGTAATTTCGAGCTTCTCTATTTAAAAATAGTCGCCCCTAATTCATCTGAACTCGCAGCAGCGTACACAGAAAAAAGTGAATATTATACGCGCGCAGTTTGTACCGTTATTAATTGGCATTCACGCAATTAGAGAGCTTCGAAAGCATTACGAGTCTGGACAGCTGCGTGTATTAACACATAAGTATAATTGAGGCTCGATTCGATGATTATATCAGTTTTCTCTATTTGACATTCTGAAAAATGTAGCATATTCCTCAACGGGTGCAGGTATGGTTTTTTTTAGTAAAACCAGGAATTATAGCACGAACCAAGTTGCGTATTTTAGGCTAAAAAATAAAATTTTATATTTACACGACGTATCAACGCAATCATCCAGTGAAATTTAAAAATTAATTTTAAATAATTCAATGTCTCTCCGCCTCGTTAAGAAAAAGTAAACACAAAAGCTTTTGGTAGAAATGTAGTCGATAGAGCTTAATGATAAAATGGTTGCTGTGCTTGAAGCGACTGCCACTGCTGTATTTGCTACGATACTCGCTGTTGTTGATGATCACCAAGACCTGCTGCAGTTGCTGCTTGTTCCTGAAGGTGCTGCTGAGGTGTTTGATCGTGAGCAACCATTAAAAGTTTATTTTAACCTTTTTTCAACTCGGTTGCTTTCTCTTAATGTACATACTTGATTATTTTTGATATTGGTTGATTACGTATGGTCGTTTGTACATGTGTGTACAAATCATTGCACGTGAGAATAATCATCCGCTTGTTTATGAGTTTATGTATAAATTCCCGCCCACGTGTCATACATAGTATGTAATTAACGTGTTGTATATATAGTATATAATAAATAAATTATAAACCGACCGCAGCGCCTACCAATAGTACCTATACGCGTGTGCACATACATATAGGCCCTCGCGCTCCCCGAGCTGTTTAATCTTTCAATGAGCGACGACGACGACGATGATGCCTTTCTGATTCGCCCCGTTTGTATACAAGCGCATTTCTATATTTATAGACTACACCATTGCATCGCTACTGCTGCTGCTGCGCGCTTATACGCTCTTGTGCAGACACAAACACAAACACGCACGCGCGCCTAGTGGGTATGTGTATACGTATGTGGAGGCACAGAGGTAGACCAACTGAATGCACACACCCGCAGCGGGGTCTTGTTTACGCTCGCGTCAAAATCAAACCAAACTCCTGTGCTCGCGCGCACGGTCGATTCTCCGCAACGTATAGGTAGTAGCAGCGGCAGTGGCTCTGATCTGCTATATAGGCTCTGTCTGTCTGTCTGTCTCTCTATGACTCTCTATCTCACTCCGTCGGATTCGTTCTTTCGTTTGAGCTCTTTAATGCGTGCGCATACATACCTACACACGCGCGAGCTTTGTCGTCCTTGATGAGTTACGTAATGCACGCCGCTGTGAGTGAGCGCGCGAACCCAGTGAGTTCAAAAGAGGCTATATATTACGTACGTGTGTGTATGTGTGTAGGTGTTATGTAGGTCCCGAGCAACGCGAGAACGAGAGCTGATTACGAATCTGTGAGTGTTGGATGTGGCAAAATAACGTACACAGAGGTAAACCTGAGAGTGGGTGCTATTTTTTAAAGAAGGCAAAAAAAAAAAACAAAGTGAAAATGATTGAATCATTGGGGGATATTTGGTTATTAATGTCAGTCCACTTTGTTACTTCTGATGATATTTAATAATATGCGTCAATTACTTCTTCAAACATTCTAACGTCTTCTATGAATTCTCATATAAATTGTGTCATGTCAAACATTTTTTTCGCGATACCTTGTACTACTTTTTTCCATCCGGAGTAGAGAAGTTGAACTTTTTTAGCTAATATGAATTCCAAACATTTCTTCAGTGCAATTTTATAATCAGTAGTGCATACGAACTGAATAAATTGTATTTTTATAATAATTAATACGTTAATTTATAAACTCAACGAATATAATTGTTATATTCAACATATTATTTTCAAATTAACATAAAATGTATAATTTAAAATTTTTTTTATTTGTTTTCAGGTCTTTTTCGTTTCATCCCTTTTCACGCGAAATGTGCAGATCATATAATTGACCACATACGTCACTTCAGGTGGAGTCAATTTTTAGTCACACTTTTTATTGACTCAAACTAAAATTAACATACATAAATTCAATGTACGTTATCAA
Organism: Trichogramma pretiosum; assembly: GCF_000599845.2. NCBI lineage: Eukaryota > Metazoa > Arthropoda > Insecta > Hymenoptera > Trichogrammatidae > Trichogramma > Trichogramma pretiosum. Next base: position 1,965,607 of record NW_019641706.1, on the reverse strand, counting down.
CGAATCCAAAAATTTAATTATTGAAGAAATGAACAGTTTTTATTAAATGGAAATTATCTGATAGTAATGCAGATGAAACATGATTATTTAATAAGATATTCGATATTTCACTCAAGCGGCGTTTTGGAAAATAAATCGACTCGAAGCGAAGGTGTGAAAGAGAAAATTTACGATTCGCTCAAAAAGTTCGAGGTAAATACATTTCGTATACGGCAATTCTTTGGGTTTCTCTCCGTTGCGTGTGTATCTTCTCTGGGCCGGCCGCTCTATAGCGCTTATTTTTCTAGACAACACCTAAATCATTCTCGAATATTTTTTCCCGCAGCAACTTCTGCGCGACTTTAATACTTTCATATATTCGGGGGGCCGCGCGCGAAGTCCGGTCAGAGCAAATTTTTCCCCCATAAATTGACAAATATCGCGCATCCTTAAGGGATAAAAAAGTTTATGCGATAAATGATAATAATAATAATTCTCTCTCTAGCCGCGTGGGTGTTCGTTTATGCGTGTCGGACCGTAGCGATCCTATCCGCCGTACCTACAATATAGGTAGGTAGGTGCAGTACGCGACTAGTGGGATCGTTGCGGTCGTGCGTGGCCGATGAAGCATGACACGAGAGCATCTGATAGATGGTAATGCTCAACAGCGAATAACCGGTCATGTCTCGAACGGCCATAAATTCTAAAATGACTGCTACCCGTGCAGTTCGGTTCGAGCACCGGACCCTCAGCTCGCTCGCGCTTATGTCGGGCATCTAGACGTTGCAGCGTGTAATAGTGTGGCTCGCTGGAGTATGTGCAGCAGCAGCAGCAGCAGCAGCTAAGAAATCCGCACGCTGCTGCTTTACTGGCGTGCGAAATTATTTATCGGTCGAGGGCGAGAGCGGGCGATCTGTCGGCGGCGCGCGAAAACCGCAGACGACGCGCCAACTGGACTGCCCTATACGTTATACGTGTTTCTTTTCCTGCCATGGCTTACGTATATAGACTGCGCAGTCGAAGAATCATCGAAGCGTTACTTCTCAATAATAGTGTAAAAGTTACGAGCGTATAACGGATCGAAAGCTCGATTGTTGGATATTGCAAATCAGCACCTCGAGCTATATATATACTTTTGTCGTTTGCAGTTCAAAAGTATGATATAATTCTCGCAAGTGCGGGGGGACCGATGACCGCACACATGCACGATAATGCGCCTCCGAGACTATAAATATGCAGTCGGCACTCGGGGCATGTGCACACGGCAAGTTAACAAGGCCAATGTTTCGATAGCAGCGAGCAAGCTAGCTCGGCTATACGTATATAGCTGCAAAGCTCACTCATTAATCAGTGTGTGTTTCTGCCATACCGTTGCAATCCCCCCCCCCCCCCCC
>NW_019641706.1:1952251-1964227 GCF_000599845.2 Trichogramma pretiosum | reverse complement strand
CCCCCCCCCCTTCCGTTCCGTATGTATACACATGCGGATGTACGTGTATTACAAGATACAGTTCTCTGGGCCTCGGAAATCTTCTTGGTCAACTCGAGAGTGACTGGATCCGCTTCATTTATTCGCCAATTAACGGCTCATTAGGGACCTGTGTATAGAGTTTGTATATATTTCGCAAATATAATACGTATACGAGCGATCGTCGCTATGCCTGACTAAATCACTGCTCGTACTACTGCGAAATATGGAGCAGCGCTGCGAGCTTTCGCATTTATGTAATCTCAATGCCTGTAGATCAGACTGGACGAGAGTGTATTATCCTCGAGAATCGAGAGCTTATATGCACGATAACTGGCTTGAGTTTCCTCTTGAATGAAACTTCTTTGAAAAACTTTTTTTTCCCACTCTAACCTAAAATACGCAACTTTGCCGCTAATTTTAGGCTCTCGTAGGAAAAAATAGTATCTCAAACTGGTGCAGATATGGTTTTTTTAACAAAACTCGTTACAGCACTCGCCTTCGGCTCGTGCTATAATCCCTCGTTTTGCTAAAAAACCATATGTGCACCCGTTGAGAAATATACTATTCTACGCGTCTTCGTCTTTGAAATTCTTGAATACAAGAGCGAGATGTTGCGACAATGAGATGTAAAAATAACGAAACTTTTTTAAATGGAGATTGACCAATAACTTTCAGACTCGCTTCGTACCTCTCAATATTTTATACAATTTTGAGTAAAATCAAACGCGATTCTCTAGTAATACTTTTTGATGGGGTAAGAGTTTCAAGCGATAATAAGACGTACAAATAATCAAAAGGTTTTTTAAGATACAGAAACTTATATTGCCCTTATATGAAAGCCCGAGAAAAAAGCTATTTGAAGAGAACGTTGGCCCCGGCAAAATGTCCTTCTCATTCAATTATTCTAAATAATTCACTGAAGCACAGTATTTTTGTTGTTCTTGTTACCCGTGCTAATTCTCTATTGCGCTAGAAGTGAAAAAATGTACTAGAGAGTAAAAATCTGAATATTATATTCACTTCACAGATACATAAAATTTTCATAAACATCTATAGATTCCTTGGCAAAAATTATCAACATCAATAATGGCCGAATGAGCAAGGACTGAGCATTTAAAATATTTTGAAATAAGAACCATAAATTGGCTGGTTTGGGCAATTATTTCTAATACAGTTATGTTACAAATAATTCAAAATAATAATTTAAAAAATTTAGACCAATTTCCACTACTTTGAATTCGATAATGCAACTTCAAGCCTCTACCACAAGATGGCGACGTACCTTCGTCTGTAAATCTGCTAGTGACAAAGTAAACATACTTGGTTAAATTGAAAAACTGCAATTACTGAAAGTTAGTTGTTGAAAAGTTTTTGTAACTGAACGGCCAATAAATATTATTATTATCATTATTATTTTTAAGATTATTATTATTAATCCTGGTTTGTCGATTTCATCATTTCTCGTGACTTTTCATTAGTTTTCATTATTTTTGCACGAATTAGAATTTTTTTGCTAGATAATGAAAATTAATGTCAGACTCTACCACTAGATGGGCACTATCTTTATACGTAAATCTGCAAGTGGCAAAGCGATAATAATTGTATAAGTTAAGCATCATACATATCACTTCTTATATCGTCCAAATTGAAAATTACGTAGGCTAAAAACTAGCCATAAAATGTTGGACATTTTTACCAGGCTTTCCCTGCACGAATTAATTATGTTAAAAAAATAATAATAATAATAATATTAAAAAAAAATGAAAGAAGTAAGCAAGATAAGTTTACCTGAATTAGAAAACTGTATAATGCATCGTATAAATGTAAAGATACAGTCGTATGTAGAGAAGTATACTATATCGCTATGCAGCACGTTCATATACGTGCGCGCGTCGAAAACAGTTACGATTGCTCCAGGGTCAGGTCACCTCTCTCTCTCTTTCTGCCTTTTTCATGGGCCAAAAGAAAGAGCCATAAAACAAAGTGTAATAAAATAAAACAGAGGATACGAAGCACTTTTGGGTTCGCCGAAAAGAGCCGCTGCCGCCGCGAGCACCTTGTCGTATACGCGACTTCGTTGCCTCGGGACTCGAGAGCACGTGTAAGCGCGCTTACATACTACTATATACACTTCGCAGGGTGTCGCAGAAATAAGGAGCTTGCAGAGAGAGAGAGAGAGAGAGAGAGAGAGAGAGAGAGAGAGAGAGAGAGAGAGAAAGAAGAGAAGGAGGTTTTCAGCTATGTATAATGCATGTATGCACCTCCTTGATATGCGAGCGCGAGTTCTACCTCTCTTGTACATGGACTCGTGTACACACACATGCACACGCACGTATAGTAGTACATGCAGTCTACAGTGTCACACACGACATGCCTTCACAGGTAAAATATTCACATTTACACGGTTCTCTTTTCCCCGACTCGTGAGCACATCTTCATTTCGTTCGATCAGTTTGTGCTCTGCGTACCAGGTCGATAATTTTGTTCGAGCAACTTCATTCTCGTTGACACTTCATTCCATCGGAGAAATATTCATACGGACATTTTTCCATTAGTTTACACGTCGAACCACCGCATGGTAGGTTTCACAAGGGTTCGAGGAGGAGAAGTGGTCCCCGCAATGTATATATAATATGAATCGAGCATTACACGAAACGTCACTTTTCCATTTATTCGTGGGGAAAAATACAAGTGACTGCATATTATGATGTGTAGGGATACGGAGTTCAATTTTTGCCACTGACACAAGCTACCACCACCACGCGGAGAATTGTCACTTTGCTGACACGTGAAATAAGGTTCGAGGGGAGAGGACACGACGATGCGTCGAGCTAGTTCTCTCTGGCTTCATATAGTAGTACGCGCGCCACTACGCGCGGCGTCGGGTTATATATCCGACACGCGCCTCATAAATATTCCGGCGCTTCCATAAGATTCATCGTGTTCGCGAGAGCTGCTGGAGTATACCATGGTTGGATTCATTTTTACCCCCTGCCCTGCTCTGCACTCTCTCTTATTCTTTATGGGGCGGTGATACCATCTCGCAGCCTAGCATTTGGTGTTTATCACGTTGAAGTAATGACAAATTGAATTTCACGAAAAGTACAATCCAAATCGAGAATCGAGAATCTAAATGACCTCGGCCGACCTGAAAAGCGCGGCGTAATACTTGTTTACCGAGAATAAATAAGGCATTAATTCGCTCGCGATACAAACAGCACGTATATAAATTTATATGGACAAGCATAAAAATTTATAAGCTTGCGTTTGCCTGTTTGTGTATATATTTGTATTGAGTATTGCATAGTCGAGAAATAATGGTTTCCACGAGCTCTCACCAGCGTGTGTGTGTACAACGCCTTATTGAGTGTGTGTATGTACGGCTTTTTTCTTTCTCTGGTGTGTTTCTCTACACTCTCTTGGGCTTGGATCCAAGATTCGTTCAGCCGTCGGCTTCTCTCGCGCAGTCTTTGAAAGCAATTTGACATGAAAAGTCGATGAAGAAGTCGGGCAATGCCCACCTATACACAGTATAAACCTACATAAAGCTCGTGTATATAGGAAGTAACAAATACAAAAACTCAGCTCGATCGACGATTGCAATCGAGAGAGAGAGAGAGAGACGGAGAGACGCAAAAATCATATTGTGTTCGTGCATTATGTGTGTTCAAATAAACACTCCCCCGTTTTCTCTATCTCGCTTATAGCTCCTTGCTGTGCAGCGAGCAAAGAGAGTAATAATTTCAATGCTTTACCTTATGCCAATGGAGACGCTTAAAATGCATAAATGTGCGTAAACAAATAGACACAAGCATAAACAGAGATCGCAAGCTTTTAAAAAATAACACATTTGTATATGAGCTGGCTCTCGAAACGGATTCCTATCGTTATCACGATGGCCCTCGAGTATATTTACATTTTCTCGTTGCATAATTTTTAAATTGATCGTGGCAATTTCAGCGTCTTGATTATTTTACGCTCTGTGTATACGTACGTACGTGCGTTTGCGCAGCAGCAGCTATAGAGCAGCACCGCCTGAATTCGCAATAACTCTCGTGCGGATTGATCAATAAAATGTATATACGCACACGTGAAACGGCTATTTTGTAAAAACGAGTAAAAAGTAAAAGCTCGAACGCAGTTATACGCGCCGGGATCTGCTGCTATTGCTGCTGTTGCTTTTTTTCTTCATTTTTGAGAGAAAACAGCTTGTTTTATAGTATATACATACGCACGCACGCACACACACACACACACACAACTATACACTCACAGTAGCGAGTTAAAGTATCATAGAGGTATAGTGTAGCAGCACATAAAGTAGAAAAGTTGCTCTCTCTCTCTCGATCGGTCCGCGCGCTCTCTTTTCCTAAACCGAAAAGTGAGTGTGTGTGCGCGCGCGTCCGCCGGAGAGCTTTTGCCATACATACCTGATACGTAGTATAGAGCTGAGAGAATAAACGATGAAGCTTGCAGAAAGGTGGAGGGTAAGGGGCTATAGTTTGCCGCACGACAAAAAACTTCCACCGTGTATAAAAGAAAATTTTCTCTTAGCTCTTTTTCTTATATTTTTATTTTCTTTTTCACAAGGGTATAATTTATCGATCCACGTCTACTCTCCGCCGCATCGATGCTAATGAATTTAAATCTTTCAAAACATTCGTAAACATGGGTAGCTGCGATCGATGGCCGATCGAGTCCAAAACATCGTGGCAGCATCACTCACAGAATTATCGTAATCATATATACCTGTACTTGAGTGCAGAGTCAAAAAAGAAATGCTTTAATATACACAGAGCACGAAGCACAACGCATTATATCCCAACCCTTTATCAAAGGGTTAAATGCCCTGCGGGGGCAGCTGTGCTTACCTGGCGCTCTGCCACGTCTCGTGCTACTGCTGCTGCTGCGTTATATTATCAAGTGTCTCGTTCTGTGACTGCTGCTGCTGTTCCGATCCAGAAACTGTTCTACTGCTGCCTTGTCTCTGCTCGTCTCGTCTACTTTGTGGTTATACATCGCATATCAGAAAGCTGCTACTGCCACTTCTACGTGAGAGCATATATGAGCAATTCTCTAAATGAAACGCATTTTTGGAGGTAGAATCGCGGCAAATTTTTTTTTCAATCTTCGCGGATACGGACCCCCGGGAAATGTTTTTGGGGGTCCTAGGAACATGTAACCTCGTAGGAACCATTGAAATTTCAATAGTGCTTACTTTTATAGCTACTTTTGTGTTTTAGACGCCGAAAAATCATCTTTTCGAGCAAATACGACTTATTGCTCGATTTCCAAGTCGTTGAAAAAGTATCAAAACTCATCTAAAAAAAATAACTGGCTACTGTGTTCGATAGGAAATTTTCTCAGCTTTCCAATGGTGGTGTCAGATTTTACGATAAGTCACACATTTACCGAGAAAATTGCCATCAAACATGCCAAGCTAAATATCTCGAAAAACTCGGTACGGAAAAAGTGATCTTTGAGGTTTAATTTCGAATTTTCCTCGTAAAAATGAAATTTATCGAAAAATCTGACTACGCTATGAGAAAGCTGAGGAAATTTCCTATCGAAATCTTATATTCATTTATTTTTTCAGTGGAATTTACGAGCTAGTTTTGATTGTAGCGAGCCGAAAACCTCGCAACCGCGCTGAATCAGCTCGGAAACAGAAAATAACGAACAACGTAAAAGAAATTCCCATGTATAACATTGTAATTCGACTCAAAAAATAAATGAAGATATGCTTTCGATAGGAAATTTCCTCAGCTTTCTTATGGTGTAGTCCGATTTTCCGATAAATCTCATTTATACAAGGAAAAATAGAAAATAAACCAAAAAGTTCACTTTTTCCGCACCGAGTTTTTCGAGATATTTAGTCCTCAATGTTTGACGGCGATTTTCGCGGTGAAAAATGGATATTTCGGAAAATCGAATAGTACCATTGGAAAGCTGAGAAAATTTCCTATCGAACACAGTAGCCAGTTATTTTTTTTAGATGAGTTTTGATACTTTTTCAACGACTTGGAAATCGAGCAATAAGTCGTATTTGCTCGAAAAGATGATTTTTCGGCGTCTAAAACACAAAAGTAGCTATAAAAGTAAGCACTATTGAAATTTCAATGGTTCCTACGAGGTTACATGTTCCTAGGACCCCCAAAAACATTTCCCGGGGGTCCGTATCCGCGTAGGTTGAAAAAAAAATTTGCCGCGATTCTACCTCCAAAAATGCGTTTCATTTAGAGAATTGCTCATATCCGATAATACACGAGAAAAAGGACCTGATAAACGTATGAAATTATCGTGAAACCCGAAAGGCATTTCTGAGATTATGTACTTCTCGTCTAAAATATAAGGCATGTCCGCGTGGAATATTTTATGCTTATATTTGAAGCTTGATTTGATTCCTTGACGTTTCCAGTCATTCAAAACTATTATTGGCCTATCTGTGATCCTTTCCTTTAAAAAAATCATGTGAAGTCGTTTTATTCGTCACCTCATTGGTCGAGAAGTAACTGCGTCTCGCTTCATGATTGGTCGGAATCTCCCATCCGTATTTCATGTAATTATTTTAGTGGAAAAACTAAAATGCGGCTTTTGCTAAAATGTTTATATTTGTAAGTCATCAGTTATTTCAATTTCATATTTGTCACTTTCACTTGATTAGTTGGCGCGCCCCATATCATTAGTTGTCTAAATTACACAATGTAAGCAACAAATTCATCCAAATTTTCTTGGTAGAAATTCACAACATTAAAATTTTTTCTATTACCTTACCATTATTTTTCGATGATTATTCTATTTGAGCTTTGCTTAAGATACTGAGTGCAATTTTTAATGACCTAAAAATGATAATTTGATTGTTTCAAAAAATTGAGATTAGTTTTCAATCACTTTAAACACAATGATAGGGCTTCAAGCTTCCACCACAAGATGGCACGTACCTTTATTGATAAATCTGTAAGTAGCAAAATAAAAATAATTTTATAAAACTGCTGTATTCTGTATCATTACATAGTTGTTAGATCAAGTCTTAATCACCTTGGTCGTTCAATTTTTTTTCTTTCGAGATTAAGAAAAATTCAATTATTTTATCTTGAGAAAAGTTCATTTACACTTACAGGTGCACCATCGTCATTCGCCTCGTCCAAAACCACAGAACCCAACCGCGCAATTATCAATACTATCCTGAGAAACGTCTTGCTCTTAAAAAAAAAAAAATATTTGATAAATTCACGAAGGGATGTTAAAAGGCATATGGCCCTTTGAATCTTGAATTACGTAACTCTTTGTTTTACATAAAATGTTATATATAGTCTGCTCGCGAGGCTGGGCCACCAGAGCCCCTGCAATGGCTAAAGTTTGTAACCGATCGCACTTCGATAATAGATTGAAACTATATAGCTCCCTATAACAGTGTACATTCAAAGCTCATCTTCTTTCTCTCTCTCTCTCTCTCTCTCTCTCTCTCTCTCTCTCTCTCTCGGGCTGGTAGTTAAATAGAGCACAGAGCTTGATATCGCCAGCTCAAAGCGACAGTATAGCAGTGGCAGCATCGAGTATAGCAGTGGACTTTGCTATACTGCTTCTGCAGCCATATATATAGAGATACTAGATACACGATGACGATCGTTTGTGTGTGCATATATACCCAAAAAGATCAAGACGCGAGACGCGCTGCTGCAGTGTATATATTTCTCTATAGAGGAGCTCTAAGTTGGCCGAAGGAGACTCAATGGCTCGCATAAGACAACGTTTCGGATCCTTCCAGAATAGCTGCCCAACGTCGTAGTCGTCTGTGATGTGACACAAAGGGGGTGTAAAGCTTCGACGATCGCGTTGTCGCGGTCCAACGACGAAATGCTGAGAGTTTGACATCTATATCTATATAAACTATACACACATACATGGACATAGATGATACTACGTTGGCTGGTTGACCAACGAGGCAAGTGTATTTATTCTGCTTGAGCGAGGAAAGAGAGAGAGAGAATGATCCCAGCCAGATATCCACCGCAGCTTTCGGGCGAGATTAAGCCGATCCTCCGCCAACGACGACGACGACGACGACGACGACGACGGTGGCTGGTGGCCGCTGGCGGTGAGCCTCTGGGTTTCGAGATTGAGCGCTTTTTCGCGTACAGCTCTCACTCGGCACGTGGTGTTTACTTAGGAGAAAACCCCGAGAAAGGGGCGGAGGGAGTAGGAACTACTCACTGTATATTTTATAGAGATGGTATGTGGCCGTTTGACCACAGCTTGACTTGTACCACTGCGTAACCGGCGGCGGCGGCGACGGCAACGCGTACCGCGTTTATTGCCATCGATACCTTTCTTTCTCTCTCTCTCTCTCTCTCTCTCTCTCTCTCTTTCTCTCTTTATAGATAGACCACGTGGTGAATTTCTAAGCTTTACGATCACTCAGATTCTCTCGTTGCTGTGTGCACATACAGAGAGAGCAGCCCCCAGAAGCTTTATACCCCCTCAACTTTGTGCTTTCTGTATATAAGGGAGAGAGAGAGAGAGAGAGAGAGAGAGAGAGAGAGAGAGAGGGAAGAGCTTATAGGTAGTAGCTATATAGAAAGCACAGCCACAGCCGCAGCTACCAGTGGCTCGCTCGCTCGCATGCACATCACGCGAGCGGCTGCTTGACACGAATCCAAAAGCTCTAAAATTTAACGCACCGTATCCCACGCGACGATTTCCTATATGCGCCCTTCTCTCCCTCCCTATTTCTGTATGCGACTGATAGCCCACCAACTCGACTATACACACGCTTATGTGGACGTGTGTGTGTATCCGATCGATTTTGACTATCTTTCTCTGTCCTCTCTCAACACGCTCGAACAGTGAAAGTTGCATATATGTATGAGGACGCGTGTGCGCGGGGGGCAGTTGTGTACGCGAGACCAGAGCTTCGTGTGTCGAGGCCGATTCCTGTGGCTTGTAGTCGAAACCCCGTTTTAAGTATGTGTATATATAAGTGCACATGTGTACGTGTGTGTGTTTATCATGTGTGTTCACGCGCGCATCTACGCGTTCGGTTCAGGAAGTCACTTGCATGTCACATTAACGACGCGTATATGATGCATTATTTCAAAAGCGTGATATGACATGGCTTGTTATTGTAGCTATTAGAAATCTTCAAAAAAATGAAAACGAAGACGATAGAACCTTTCATTTCAACGTATTCAACCTTCCGCAACTATAAAATTTCTATAAAAAAAAAACTACATTGATTTGCCAGCCAGATAAACACACAAAATGTCCCCTCCGTGACGTGACCTTAACTCAGAATCGATTGTTTTCACTCATTAAAAACATTTTTACAAATACCCAGCAATATTGTGTTACGTGGGCCTTATTCTATACATCCTAAAGAAAGTTTTTTTGCATCACTCGTCATCTTAAATAGTCTCAAAACAATTGTACGTAAGTAACAAATGTGTCCTTAAATTATGTAAAATTTTACATCATTACAAATATAGTACCAGTAAACGTGCTAGACAGTAATTTTGACCTCTCTAACTATACGAGGGTCATCTTTCAGAACTAAGGTACTCGATTTTTACCCGTAGAATATTCAAATCCTAATTGCAGCTTTGTTATAACAATAGTTCTACACGAAAATCGTAATAGTAAAATAAAGTGTCCCCTCCGTGATCGACGAGTTTTCGAGCTGGCACTTTTTATTTTTAAATCTGGTGGCGTAAAAACGTTCGTTTTTAGAAACAATTTTTGTGGGTGATTGAAAAAAATTTTTCAACTTTGTTGTCGTCGTGAAATTTGATAAAAGTGCGATTTGTCGCCTCCGTGACAAATTTTTATGTTTGCAATAAGAAAATAAACGGATTAGATGATGGCCGGTAAAAAGTAAATATTCCATGAAAAAACAAAGAATCAAGTATCAGAAACTACGGGGGTCCGGAAAATTAAACTCAAAATAGAAGAAAATAAGATTTTCAGTTTTTCCAATATTGTCCATTTTGCCCTCTCCAAATATCACACTTTTGAAATAATGCCCCATATGTACTTATGCCAACCGATACGCCTCGTTCACTATATATACATACACGCATGTAGTTGCCGCACAGTTGATGCTCAAACGCGATACATAATATCGACGCCCCTTACGAAAAGTAGGAAGATTCAAATGCCTTACGAAAGGTAGGAAGTTTCAAATTTATGACGAAAACTAGGACATTTCACGCGATGTCTGAAGAAAAGTAGGAAGTTATAGTTTTTTTTGACGTAAACTAGGAAATCGTTAGAATTTTTGACGAAAACTAGGGAATCTTACTTTTTTATGACGAAAAGTAGGAAGCTTTACTTTTTAACAAGATAAGTAATATTTATCACAAAAGTAATTAGCTCGCTGCTTGTTATTAAATTATCATTACTCGTTATTAATTCATATTCAAATACGTTTATGTACAAACTAATGTTTTTTTACTACAAATACTTTCGAAAAATGAACTTCGATTATGGATGTATTGAGATAACTATATCGGTTAAAGTCCTTGTGACATATTTTACATGCTCTGATTGTAATGATACAGTATCATTACTCTGGCAACTCACTGTTTTTTGATAAATCTCACATTTATTACGTATTAAATAATTTGTAAATGTATTATGAAATTCGAGGCTAAACTTGTATACAAATGACTTGTATAAAATGTTATATTTAAAGGGTTCGCTATGATCGTTTCTAGAAAAATTAGGATAGTTCAGGTGTTTATCGAATAAACGTAAGATGATTTATAATAAACAAATTTTTATTGAAATAAATGTTATAAAAAAAGTCACAGTGTGCTTGAAGAGCATATAGGTTTGCCAAAAATACCTCTGAATTCTGTTGTAAGTTTTCGAAAGAATGTAAGCCACTGAATATGGAACCGTTTGAACGAAAATCCTAGCTGCTACTATAATGAAATGATTTCTTAATCTGCTTCAAACCATTATTGCCGTTATTTAATAATGGTGTTTTTCGGGGGGTTTGTTTAGTTGAAACATTTAGCTTTGAAGAACACGAAATAACCTTTGTCATGTTAAGAAAATTTTATTACAAACAGAACCGAAGATATAGCAAATGAACGTTTGACAAGAAATCGAGAAAAAAAGGATAAGTTGTTATTTTTAGTTTTGTTCATTTGAAAAATATTAAACACACTTTAATCCATATTTTTAGTTGTACAGTTTTGAAGTGCTGAAAATTACCTTTAATTTGGTCACTTTAAAAATATTATAAGTCACACAGAACCGAAAATACAGCTGTATGAAGTTTCATGAAAAATCCACGTATCAAATCTAATTCATCAACGGTTCACACATTTAATACTTAAATTATCCGTGAATCTTCATATATCTGTATCTTCGGTTCTATATGACTTGGAATGTTTTTGAAGTAACCAAATTAAAGGTTGTTTTCTGCACTTTAAAGCTGTACAACTATGAATAAGGATTTAAGTGAGTTTACTATGTTTCAACTAAACAAACCCCCCAAAAAACACCATTATTAAATAACGGCAATAATGGTTTGATGCAGATTAAGAAAGCATTTCACTATAGTAGCAGCTAGGATTTTCGTTCAAACGGTTCCATATTCAGTGGCTTACATTCTTTCGAACACTTACAACAGAATTCAGAGGTATTTTTGGCAAACCTATATGCTCTTCAAGCACACTGTGAAGTATGGTGTTCATTGAGAATTAACATTTCAGCACATTTCATTGATATCCACAATAATAAAAAAATTGAGGATCTTAATAAAATGTGTGAGAAAATGTTAATTCCTCGCGAACATCATAATTTTTGGCATTTTTTTAAAATCTTGAAACATCCTAATTTTCGTCCGGACATTTGAAACTTCCTAACTTACGTTCAAAAATCTGAAACTTCCTAGTTTTCGTCAAAAAATTGAAACGTCCTGATTTTGACAAAAAATATCAAAACTTC
>NW_019641706.1:1906832-1951673 GCF_000599845.2 Trichogramma pretiosum | reverse complement strand
GGGCGCTATTTTGCGATTTTTTTCCATACGCGTGTGAAATCGTTGCATTTGTGTCAGCCACGAGATCTTGGCGAAAAAAAATTTTAACCAAATTCTGTCCGGTGATTCGGAAAGGTCTTGCGCCGTACTACAATAGTTCACATTCAGAATTTTCAATTTTTAGAAAATTTAGAGCTCTTTATCGATTTTTAACTCGGGCGCTATTTTGCGATTTTTTTCCATACGCGTGTGAAATCGTTGCATTTGTGTCAGCCACGAGATCTTGGCGAAAAAAAATTTTAACCAAATTCTGTCCGGTGATTCGGAAAGGTTTTGCGCCGTACTACAATAGTTCACATTCAGAATTTTCACTTTTCAGAAAATTTTGAGCTCTTAATCGATTCGTAACTCGTGCGCTATTTTGCAATTTTTTTCCATACGCGTCAGAAATCGTTGCTTTTGTGTCAGCCACGAGATCTTGGCGAAAAATAATTTTAACCAAATTCTGTCTGGTGATTAGGAAAGCTTTTCGGCGTAATACAATAGTTTACACTCAGAATTTTCACTTTTCAGAAAATTTCGAGCTTCGATTATTTACTAGTTCGCTATTTTTCGATATTTTTCATTCCTTTGAATAATCGTCGCTTTGTGGTAAGAAGAGATCCTATCCTCAATGAATGGCTTTCAATTTTGAAAAAAATCCAATGCGCACTCTATATGTACATATTCAAACTATTAACATCACAACATGTGAAACTCATTAAAACTCAAAATATGACATTGTTAAAATCTCATTTTTCGATTTAACTACTTATAAATAAGTATGAGTCCCGGCAAAGTATTTTTTTAAATTTGAACAATTTTACGAAAACTCAAAATATGACATTGTTAAAATCTCATTTTCCGATTTAACTACTTATAAATAAGTATGAATCCTGGCAAAGTATTTTTTTTCATCCTTCACTCATTGACTTTTTCTCCCATCTCTTAATGGATAACCATTATAGAACTTTTTTATGATGACCATTATTTACTAAGAAAATTTAAGAAAGATTAGAAGTTTGAATGAATTACTGAAAGATTATATCGACTCATAAAATATAATTCATTAAAATGTTTAAATATCGAAATAATCGTCAAAGATCACTTTGCGTGCCCAGAGCTCATTGGCTTACATGTGAACAAAATCAATCTAACGCATCGAAAGAATTCGCACTTTTAATAATTTTAAACATTTTTCATACCATTTAGTTGAATCCTTTCGAGTACATACATACAGAGAAACCTCGATATTTACGGTTTCACTATCCACGATTTTTTCTAATTCACAGTTTTTATTGTGCAACTATCACTCGATCTATATACGCGAATTTAAAAAGTCAGTATTCACGGTGTTGACTGGTTTGATAATTTTGTTGCTGAAGATGCAATAAGTAAAATGATTAAAGTCACCATTTCTAAAATATAATATTATGGAAATTTTATTTTAAGGTCAAACTTAATGTGATATAAATTCTGAGTTGTTATTTACGATGTCAAGAAGTCTATTATTTTATTAAACTTAACTATATTTTCAGCATACACTTGCATCAACTTTTCCTAAATTATTTCTTTAAATTCAATAAAAATAAAATATAAATAAGTCCAATTTAACATTCATTTTTAGAGATTAGACATGAAATAAAAAGTACTTTTACCAATTGAAGCCTCTGAAAAATAAAAAAAATGTCACGACAGCACTTGGTGGCCAATGAGCTCTGGGCACGCAAAGTGATCTTTGACGATTATTTCGATATTTAAACATTTTAATGAATTATATTTTATGAGTCGATATAATCTTTCAGTAATTCATTCAAACTTCTAATCTTTCTTAAATTTTCTTAGTAAATAATGGTCATCATAAAAAAGTTCTATAATGGTTATCCATTAAGAGATGGGAGAAAAAGTCAATGAGTGAAGGATGAAAAAAAATACTTTGCCGGGATTCATACTTATTTATAATTAAATCTATACTTTAGCTATTGTTAATCGTACAAAATTACCTATTACGATATACATCGGCATTAAGTTCTCTTCAAAGTTGCAAAATTGAATATTGAAATAAAGAAAAAAATAGACACACACCTACAGGGTGCAAATATAAATATAAAACTTGCCACGTTGCTGCTGCTGCCGCTGCGCCTATACAGGCAAAGCGCAGGCAACAAAACTTGAGTCTCGCGCCAAATTCATGTAAATAAGGTTTATGTATTCTGGTAATGCGCCGCGTATACACTGCCTTTAGCATGTATACACACACACACACATACACACACACTCATACCATACAGCAGAGTATATGGGAGATGGATGCACACACATACACACAAAATGTATACATGTGTATAGTCTAAAAGCTCTTGCACTTGTGTCGGGAGGACGGTCGAATTCTAATTATGCAAAGGACTACGTGTACATACCTCTTGCTCTCTGTGTGATGTGCAACGGCACGAGGAGTCGAAGCTTAGCAGGGAGGTACGACGCGTATATACTGCTACTACGCGCGGGCGTCTATTCCGATCCTCTCGCGCTCGCTCGCTGGCGCTACGTAAAACTTGCGTGCGACAGAGAGAGAATGAGAAATTCGAAATTCCATTCGCGAGAAACTTTTCCTGCAGTAGTGGCAGTACAGGCAGCAGCAGCATCGAGAGTCTTGGCTCGTGAGAGCGAGTGACTTTGCTGCAGGTGTATGTATGTGTGTGTATTTATTACGTCACCTCACTCTCTGGCAACACTGGTGTAGTGTATATATCGAGCTTATACTGCTGCAGCTTCTTTCAAAACCTCCCCGTGCCAACTTGATGTCTATCTAAATAAGCAGGAGCTTGACAAGTTGTAATAATGTTACCAGTGGTGGCGGCGCCGCCGCCGCTGCTGCTGCTTCTGCACTCGTCAATGGTAAAGACATGTGTTATATAGGCGAAGTAAATATAGTGCGTTACATTGAAGGTGCTACTTTACTTTGATTAGGTACTGTGTTAAATATGCACGCTTATTACTCCTTTTCTGAAAACAGAAGTTAAACGATCCGAGATAAACGAGTGAGATAAGCACATGTTTATCGGCCTCGGCCACTAATTACACGTACTCTGGGCCTTTTCGGTTTTTCGCGGCCTAGGGTAGTAATATACCATTGATTTCAATTAAATTATTAAATGGTCATCACGCTGGGTTTTTACAATAAATTTCATCGATCACGTCTCTCTTGGCAGCAATAATCAGTCAATCAGTAGATTTATCAAAATCTTCCCCTCGTGCATATTTGATAAATTTTTAGTCGCGATATTATAACGCGAGGTTTATCAAAAATTCACATTTCCAAACAAGAAATGGAAAAAACTCGCAGCTGATGGTTGCATAAAGAACTAGAAACTGAAATAAACAAATAAAAGAGTATAGTAATCAGTAGTACGCGAAATTTGAAAATACACCACAACGACACAGTGCAAACGTGTAATATATAGTTGATATCTGGTAAGACTTCATCATTTTGGCAGAATTTTTATTGAAATTTTTTACTGAACCATACGTATAAGTAACTATATATATTTACTAATGTAAATCACCATTTCTTCTCGCATTTGTCGAAAGCAAAATCTTAGTGACTCTTGTGCATTCTCCTTTGATGTATAAACAAGTTCGATTTTTTTCCGAATTTTTTTTCGCAATAGTCACATGCGAAATCTTTGCGACCTTCGTGGACTATCTTTTGATGTTTTATCCAATTGCCTCGTTCTCCAAATGTCTTCTCGCAATTGTCACATGTGTAATCTTTCCGACCTTCGTGGACCGTCCTTTGATGCCAAAGCAAATATGATTTTTGTCCAAATTTCTTTTCGCAATTGTCGCAAGTGTAATCTTTGCCACCTTCATGAACTGTCTTTTGGTGCTTAATCAATGTCCATTTTTGTCCAAATTTCTTCTTGCACTTGTCACATGTAAAATCTTTACGATCTTCGTGAACTGTTTTTCTGTGCCTGATCAGATCATATTGATTCCTAAATTTTTTCTCGCACTTGTCACATGCGTCATCTCTGCGACCTTCATGCACTGTTTTTCGATGGATAAATAAACTTTGTTTTTGTGTAAATTTCTTCTCACATTTGTCACATGCGTAATCTTTGCGACCTTCATGGACTGTTTTTTGGTGTCTGAACAAATGCGATTTTTGTCTAAATTTCTTTTCACACTTGTCACATGCGAAATCTATCCCATCCTTGTGGACTGATTTTATGTGCATATGCAAACTTTTTTTATTTCCGAACCTCTTCACGCACTTTTCACATAAATAATCTTTGAAAATTTCGTGGAATATTTTTTTATGCTTAATTAAAGTTAATTTGTTTTTAAATTTTCTCTCACACTTGTTGCATGCAAAATCCTTGTGATCTTTATCTACTAATTTTTGGTGCGTAAATAAACTCGTCATTGTCACAAATTTCTTCGCGCACTTGTCGCATGTAAAATCTCCGCTGCTCTTGTGTTCTGATTTTTGGTGTCTACTCAAATGACTTCGAAACTCGAATTTTTTTTCACATCTGTCACATGCGTAATCTTTCTGATCGTTGTGAATTGTTTCCCGGTGTATTATCATGCTTGATTCTCTTAAATTATTTTTCGAGAAAACTTCCTTGGATTTATTCTCACTTATATCCATTATGGTGTCTAATTTAAACGATAGATCCTTCAATTTAGTATCACGAAAATTGATTGTGTAAAATTTATCTTATGGTATTATGGATTGATTGGTCAGGAAAGACAACATTCAAACTAATTTTTTCTACTACAAACATGATCACTGTATTCGAGACATGATGTGAAAATCGTTTATGATGATACTGTTTACAATTAAATTACCGATTTATCTGCTTATGCCTTATAGTATTTGAACTAGTTTAAAATTTCTAACTCAGCGATTTTCAGGAATTCGTTTGGACTCCTAAAAACAAGTACGTATACACCATTTTAATATTCATTCTAAAATTTGCCGCACCCTACGCCATAGCGTGATTGGCATACAACATAAAACGCCACTGGTTGCAATGACATTATCTGTGTGGAAAATTAATTTTTTCCCCTAAAACTCCTTAATACTTGTTCGTTTAATTGACTGCATCATTCTCTGTCGCTTTTTTTTTCTTGTAACTTTCTCGGCAAGTAGAATTGAAATATTTAAGCTCCTGAACTGTATATTCACTGCGCGACTTCGATTGAAATGTAATCTGCCAAGGACAATGATTAATTATCTTTTAAAAGGGAGACAATGTATGTGTATTTCAGAGTGGAAATAAATTTTTAAACTATAGAGCCGCCGCCGCAGCCTCATTATCATAATCGTGCTTTAAGTCCGTCGTTATGCGGCTCCTGTCGTGCGCCCACTTATATATACATATATATTCTATAAGTGCAGCAGCAAGAAAAGAGGGGAGTGAGAGAGGAATCTCGCATAAAAATGCAAAGGGTAATAGCGATTTAACGAGAGAGAAAATAGAGAGTGAGAAAAATGAGCATAGCTTATATAGCGTACAGAGAGAGCCCCTTATGTTCTCTTTCTCTCTTTCAGCAGCAGCAGCAGCAGCAGCAGCAGCAGAAGCAGCAGTAGCAGTAGCAGTAGCTCTACAGGTGCACAAGCCGGGGGGGAGAGAGAGAGAGAGAGAGAGAGCTGCGTGCCTGGAAAAGAGAAGAAAACATGGCGTAATATAGTCGAGGTGGGTGCTCTCTCTCTCACTTACTCCTCTATACTTCGTATTTTTCCTTGCTGTGAACGACGAGAAGAGCGTGAAGGGGCGCGCGCGAGCGAGGGCGAGTGTAAAGGTATTCCATAAACAAAAGAAAGTGTCCTCATAAAGAATTGGTGCTCGTTGCTTGTGCTGCTGCTGCCGTCGCCCTGTGTGTTGCACTGCTGCGCGCGTGCCGTAACACAGGAAACAAGACACTGCCACGCTTGTTACCCCTTAAATAATGCAAGAAGTCCCCAGCAACTCGCGAATATTTATGCCCCAGTTATACCCCCGCGTACACACAGCGCACTATCCACACATACACATATACTTTGGCAAAACGACTCATGCTATATGTCTCGCAGCAACGTTTTATATTTTTTATATTCACTTGCACCAAAGTGATGGCATTAATGACATTATAGTACGTTACGTGATATGGCTTTTGGGGTCTTTTGTTTCAATAATTTCTGTGCCCTTTGTAGCGAACGCAAATTATATACAAAGGAGCGACTTTTCTTTAATTGCGATTATAATTATAAATATTAAGTGCTATACAAACGGAAAAACCTTTATGAAGATCAACTGCCACTGCTAAGAGAGCGAGATAAATGGCTCGTGCATCTGCGTTCGTTTTTTGAGTTTTGTAAAAACTGCGGGAAAATGAATTCAAGTTTTGATGCTGCCAAACTTTTTTGCATTATTAAACGTCAGAGCAGCGTAGCAAGTAGCAACTTCTTAAAAGGGCAAGAAAAGAAAATGTCGGATAAGGACTACTACGTCGCGGCGCTCGTCAAACAAACATAATTGATCATTTACATCGCGCCTACTACCAACACATAGATATATAGTTGTGTACATCCATATCCGCATGTATAATACATAGTCACTGTCGCGAGCGCAATTCAAAGCGTAATCAGATTTCTCGTTCTCACGGTAAAGCTTTCCATCTATACAAATATATGTATTCGCGCGCGCGCGCGCGTGTGTGTGTGTGTATGTGTGTGTACTACTCCAAGACGAGTCGGTAAACATGTCAGGGCACGCCTCGACGACGTTTGCCGTACACTCAAAGTACCACTTGTACAAACTCGACGCGGATTCGTATATACTTGCTCGACTTGCGAGCTTGCGAGCGCTTAAATTTTCACCACTACCACCAGCGAGCGAACGAGTCTGGCCTTCGTTACGTGTACTCTTTCTCTCTGTCTCTCTCGGTCTTCCTCATCGAGCGCGAGGAAAAACTTTCGTCATAATCGTTTGAACAAGAGGAAAGAGAGAGAGAGAGAGAGACCCCCTCCACCTCACCGCTTACCACTAACCGCAAGGATAAGCAAATAAAAATCATCGATTGCTCGACGAAGCTCTCTCACTCTCGGTAGCAGCGGCACCCGCAGAGAATAGTGCAAATTGCGAGGCTTTTAAGTTTCTTCTTTCCTTCTCGCAGCTAGAAGCAGAAGCAGCACAGAGTCAACTTTTTCATAGCTGTGGAAACTTTTCATAATTTTTTTCCTCCTTTTTTTTACAACCTCCAAACGATTCGTCGTCGTCTTTCTCGTCTTCCTCGCCTGCATTTTCATTAAAAAGTCAGATCCTCAGCGATGCGTCGTCGTAGCGCTGCACAAGAGTCGTGTAATACTACTACTACTTGCCACGGTTCTGCGTTTGACAGTCTCTTAGTGTCGCACCCATCTTGGAACTAGCTCTCTCCAGAGTAGCTCGCGCTGCCCAGAGCTTACAGCTGCACAAGGATATATAATTTTCCATTTATTTATTCAATAATTCGCCAGCTCTCTACGGCGCTTCGACCATACAATGGGCGCGAAACGAGGGGAATCCTCGGTAAAAGGATAACGAAATCGCTCTATGGTTATTTCGCAAACATTAACGGATCTATATGGCTTTAATATAATAGCCACGCGGTTTACTCATAACATTAATTCTGCATGTATTATATATATGTTATGTACCTCTACGGCGTACACCCACAAGTGTATAGTACATATATATATATACTTCGTTGATGAATCGTTAATGCAGCCGAGTTCAATTAATCTACATGTGTATAGGATAAAGCTGCCTCGATGTATGTATACTAATATATGGGCTACATTGCGTCAACTGTCTCCCCCTCTTTTTGTTTTGATTTTTCATATTTTATTCTGCTTCCCAAATGTGAATATGAAAAAATGATTGAAACATGATTTTTTATGCAAAATTTGATGAGAAATTCAAATTTGATGTCAAAAATCATAGTCATAAACTCCAAGTACCTTAATTTCTTACTTTCAGTCTCAGTGACAAAAATAAACATGTTTGTATCCAGCGATATGGCCAATATTGTAATATGTTTATCGATACATCAAACTGCAACTTCTGATAAATTGTTGTCATCGGCAGACAAACAGACTTCATTATTCCTCATCAAATTGTACATCAAAAATCATGTTTCAATAACTTTTTAATATTCACCCTTGGAAGTAGAATAAAATATGAAAAATCAAATTCCAACTCTGATCCAAGAGGGGTGGACAGTTGACGTGATATAGCCCATATACACACTCGAAACCTGTAAGACTCTCTGACTCTGAGGCAGAAAGAAAGAAATATATACAAAAAGAGAGCAATGCATAGAAATCAGAGAATCGTAGAGCATGTTGTAGTTGTATGAGAACTTACATGTAACTCGCCTGTAAATGAACCACTGTGTCTGCTAAATCGATATAAGTACCCGCGCGCATGGAACGGGGACAATATATATCGTTGATACGCCTAAATCAAACTGTAACTTCTTTGCGCACTGACGTAATAATAAGATACAATTGGCTACGTAGCTTTTGTTATACAGCGACGTTACTTTTGATATAAATGTTCTTTTATTAAAATTATACAGTTCTATCTTGGCGAACTCATTTTTTCCTGAATCGAGAGCTGCTTCCACGAATGATTGACTAAGAGCTATTATTGTTGGTTATTGTGATAGTAAAATGAAAAAAAAACATGAAGCTAATGATCAGATCGCCAAAAATCACATGTATGAATTGTTACCACACATGCTTGAAGTTCAAGAAGAAAGACAGAAGATAATTTAAAATGGTGAAGTTGTCAATAGAGTATAATTTTTTCAGACAGAGGCACTAATGCAGGTCAACAACGCAATAATATCACAAATTCAACACTGCACATGCGACTTATAGGTTTCGCTACTGGTGTTACCCACTCCCACCATCGCCACCGTTGCCGCTGCGTATATATAGAGCCACGGAGCTGTTGCTCATTTTTCACTGATCAGCGAAAGGTACAACACCTCTCTAATCTCCCTTGCTACTCCCATGACGGTGGGCACGACCACAAATTCCATGCGCAGATCCAACGCGCTCCTGATGCTATTCAAGAAGTCAACGACTGTCCAGCAACGATTTTAAAAAGAGCGAGTGAGGTTGTTAATGCGAATAGAATATACTAGATGTTGAGGAGCGCGCTCGCTGTAGCACTAAAACGTACTGGAAGACAGAAGACACTGGACACCTGCAACTAACTAGTTTATGCTTATGAACGCGCAGAGTGTAGACAGCGAAAATATACGTTTTAACTTTTAATATGAAATCAAAAACCACACGTCAAAAAAACACCTGGAGCCAAGGAGGAAGAATTCTATCTCAGTCCAAATCAAAATGTAGTATTGCATCACTCACATGGCAAATGAAAATGTTACGAAAATTACGGATCTATTAGTCACTTAATCGGTTGAATTGGTTTAGGCTGACAATATCAACGAACCGAGGGCCGTAACGAGCAAACTTTATGTTACAAGAACTTTGCTTGTTCTCATTGGAGTTTTGAAAATGCACCATCTAGTGGTAATTTAGATACTAATTAAAGTGTTTATTTCAGTAATAGCAATCATGACCGACATCTCAGAAGAGATTTACAACCCAAACTTCAATAAAGAAAAATTATATAAAATTTTTGAAAAGTCGAATTCATTGACTGTTGAATGATCGAAATCTACTAACCCGAGGCAGTTTTTTGTCTTGCTTCACGAAACTATAAATACATATACTTCATAAACGGAGTGGAGTATGCTGCGCGATGCAGTGTTTATTTTTTGTCAGTCTATATAGATGCTTTCAGGGCGAGGATCGTTTCACGTATACTTAAGCCGCACTGACAATCGGCCCAACAATGATAAAAAATAACAATTTTCTGCAAAAGGTGGAATACAGCTGGCTAGCGCGCGCTTCCAAGCGGAGTGGTATTTTTTCATCGATCAAAGAAACAATCACGAAAATTTGCACCACATCCAGTGATGGCGTCGGCGGCGGCAACAAGAGCTGAAATTCAATTGCCAAAATGGCATATGCATTCTTGTGACAGAAAATATATATACAGCCACGATAAATGACGCCCGACGTGACTGCACGCGTATATTTTGGAAAATGCTTTCTTACGGTTCTCTCAAACTGTTCTAGGTATGTTGGAAAAAAAATCAAAGATAACAAGAAAAAGTCATGGCATCATATTACATGTATGTTAGATTGGATCGTGGATGACAAATATCAATGAGAATAACGATTAACTATAAACGTAAACATATCAGCCACCTGAATAAATAATGCATTTATAGAGGAATATTTAAGGGCTTTTCTTGTCCTATCCCTCTAATAGTATACAGCGAATACGACGATAATCGAGAGGTACGATCTTAAACGACCCCCCAGCCCTCCCGCCCCAACAATTATGGCAGTACAGCCCTATGCAGGTGTGTGTGTGTGTGTGTGTGTGTGTGTGTGTGTGTGTGTGTGTGTGTGTGTGTGTATATCCATGAGTAAGCTATAATCAATTTAGAGCACACGGGTCTCTTGCCGTCCATCGTAGTGCACGGATCGTTGTACTGCGGCGGCGGCAAGGGATGGCCTCGAGGAAGAGCAGCAGCTCGTCGTACTCTATATCGTCTGTTGTATAAGTGTATACTCTCCGGGTCTCTATACATATAGCACCGAGAGAGAGCGGGAGAAACACCCGACTTTGTATAGCTCTCGTGTGCGCTTGGATCTTGACATTTTCGATATTACACATTATATGAGAGCTTTAAAGCGATCTATATATAGTAGTAGCAGCACAGCCAACGGCGATGTGCGCGCGCGCCTATCTGGCACGATGGCTTATTCAGCCCTGGCACCACCACCACCACTACTACTACTACGAGTTGCCGCCGCCGCTGCTGTGCTTCGGTATAGATATATGTATAAATATATACAATTTCCATTACATATTGGAATTATGCATGAGCACCGGAGCTGCAGCTCTCTATTCTCTTCTCTCCGCAGCTCCTTGCGCGGGTAAGGGCGCTCTGAGTGCGTATGGCTCTATATACAATGTATACGGAGTAGACAGACATCAGCTATAGATATATATATATATATAATATAACTATATAAGCGTCTAAGCGTGCGGGACGCACACTGACCACTACTACCGCCGTCGTCGTTTGTGGCTGCAGCATAAGCGGCATGAGCGGCGAGCTCCTTCGAGTGCACTACCACCACTACTGGACTAAACTATATCGTATGTATATATACCTACGTCTCTGCCCATGAAGTTATGCTGTATATATACTACGTTTCTCTCTCTCGCTCCGCTCAATTTACACCTCCGCAAACCTCCGAAGCACTACTACTACTACTACTACTACTACTACTACTACTACACTGGCCGCGCGTGGCTGAATGTGTTGTTCTCTTATACTGGCCTGTAAAGCTTTTCGATCGCCGGTCGTCAAAGTTTAATATATTATATGATCTGTCGATGCTGTCGACGATTGTAATGCCATCCCTCTTTTTTCCCTTACACAACGAGTGATACATTGCCTACGGCCTGCGCTTGACGCGTCGAGGTATACCTTTTCGACCGATTATCGCTCCTGCTGCATATAATAATCACTATAATATGTTTTCTGCGCGTCGCCTGGAAGTTCGATATATTCGGTTATATACGTATTGCTTATCGTTGAAAATTTATCAAGTCTACTCGCTCCGAATATGACTGCAAAAGAATCAACACGATGGTTTGAATTATTAATCGTGCGAAAAACGCTCCGAGAAATATTTTTTACAGCAAAAATCACTGTTCGAGTTCGATGTCTATAATGGCAATAGACGTCATTTTTCTCTCCTCTCGATCTATTTTTCTCGGCAGAGCCTGTATCAGCAGAACGACAGTAGAAGCAGCATCTCGCTCGCGCCGAGACTCCAATTAACTTGAGTAAAAAGTTATTGACAGTTATGGCGATCAAAGAGACTGCACTTCATCCATTATGCCTTCATAATCCCAAGCTGCCCTTATATACGCGCTCGATAGATTATATTGTATACGAGCGAGCTGCTGCTATAGAGGCTTCTGGGCTGGGTGGATGGATGGCGGAGGGGCGCGCGCGGGGAGGGGTACAAAGCCAAGTTTTTTATTCCCTTGAGTGAATTCCAAAAGAAGTGAAAAAGTGTCGCACGACAAACAGCTCGGCTCTCGATCTTTTCCTCGCAGCTCGCAGCGCACAGCACAGAGTATACGCGGGTGACGGTGGCGGCGGGCGCATTATATGCAGGCTTCTCTCGCGCTCGCTCGCTGTAATGTACGAGTATAGGAGCCAAAAAAAAGGAGAGAGAGAGAGAGAGAGAGAGAGAGAGAGAAGGGTATAAAAAAAAGAAAAAAGAAAAGGGAGACAATGATTGATATAGGAAAGCTGTGAAGTGGAACCCTTAACCTTTAAGTATAACGAGTGAAGGAGGAATATAGGAGAAGGAGAAGCTTTCAAACTTTTCGATCAGTTAAACGGTGCGACGTGCTTTTCTAAATGTGCAAAAGATCTCCGGCACGTACTTTTTCATACGATATATAGTTGATCAGCCAGAATTGACTTTTTTTTTTATTAATCATTTATTTATCGGTACGGAAAATTTTCCGTTTCGTATTCAGCGAACTTTCGCATATATCTATAAAGCTCGAGCTCGAACAAAAGATCTTCCACGTGCGCGCCGCACAATATACATGCATAAAAGAGCTTTGCTGCTGCTGAGCAAACTTGCATGCTCGTGTGCAGTTCTCTCCCTACTTCTTATTCGTTCTTTTTCCACACATTGAATTTCGAATTAATACATTAAAGAAAGAGAAGGAGAGAAAGGTAGAGAGGTAGCAAGCGAGACAGAGAGAGAGAGAGAGAGAGAGAGTTAGAGAAAAAGAGAAAAGAAAACAGAAACACGAAAGTGCCTCGGGAATTTCCGTACAGAGGAGAGCTCACAAGCGTAAAACTCCCACAAGTTCTCGTTTTAGTCTTGTATAGCAACGGCAGCAGCAGCAGCTAGCATATATACCACCATCCCCTCGCTCACACACAAGTTCTTCTTCGTCTACGCCGCTTCTTCTCCTTCTTCATTCTTCTTCTTCTTTTCGGTTATATATTGCAAACGTAACAACTACCTCCTGCTTCTGCCTGCATGTTATAAGTGCAACAGTAGCAACTGCGCGAATGTTGCATGTATACCACTATATGCTATATACATGCAGCAATCCAAAACAAGTTTTCTCGCTTGCTAAATCTTCTATCTTGCCTTGCCATCCTCGTTTTTTTTTCTTCTACTTTTTCTCTTACTTATGCTTGGTTTCCACGCTCGCGCGATACAGCTTCCTTACGCGTATAACCTCCACTGGCGTGTGTGTGTCTGTATACATTTACAGTCTTCAATTTCCTTTTCCTTTTATGGCTGATAAGAGCCGATGTTTCGCATCACACGCTTAGTTTCTTCTTCACAGATGTGTGCAGCAGTGCCGACGACATGAATATAAATAAAAATTTTGGCGTTTATCAAGCCCCGAGAATGTGGAAACGAGAGAAACTCAAAAGCGAGAAAATTGATAAGAAGTACACTAGTCATGGTCTTTTCTTTGCTTCTTTTTTGTGCAGTGCTACGCGGAAAAACAAATGTTTTTCTTTTTATACGCACAATAAAAAGCGAAATGATTCACAGCTGTGCAGTAATTTAAGCTCGAAGAGAAGGAAAAGAGTCACTCGTACTTTATCGACTCGTAAATCTTAGTATATAAACATCGGCGCTGGTCTATAACAATGTTAAATAAAAAAGTCTCTCGCTCTCGCCGAAGTGCAATAGAAGAGGTGAGTATATCCGTTCGGGCTAGGAGCGTATTATGTACAGATAGATGAGATGAAAACATGAGAAGCCGAGAATGGGTAAAAAGAGAGCGAGTAGGACGTATAAAAAAGCTTCTTTGTGTTTCGAAGCCATCATGCAGACTTCCCTGTGCGCCCCATTGCATCGTTCGTACGCGCGCGTGCCACATTAAATAGGATTTTTTACAGCCTATAGGTGTAAAAAAGTTCGAAGCTAAAGCGCTGGAAGAGAGAGAAAAAGAGAGGGAGAGAGACTGATACAGGAATAAAAAAATAAGCGAATAAAAAAGGTAGGAAAAAAAATATATAAACGAAGCAAGAAGGAAAGTCGGAAGGAAGGTGCAAAATTCAGTTTCCAGATCGACCGAGCAGGGAAGCGACGATGGTGGCGGCGAGGAGTCGCGGGAGCTAGCGAGCGAGCAAATTTATACCGATTTTATTGGCAAGGTTAATGCTCCGTGTCACCTGCTTAACTTGCTATGGCTGAAACCTGTACGTGTATGTGTGTATGAGTGTGCCGGGGAGGGGGGGGGGGGGGNGGGGGGGGGGGGGGGGGGGGGGGGGGGGGTGAACGAGAGGAGAAGGGAAAGCTTAAGCGAAGCGTGATTAACGGCTGGTCCAAACTACGGACGTTTGTTTAGTACCCTGCTGCTGCCACTGCTGCTCGTTCGCTTGTATCAAAAGCACCAGGGCTCAAACACACGATCCTCTTTCTTCTCTATCTCTCTCCTTCTGTCTCTATCCTCATTAAAGTCTTCTTTTTCATTTTTCAATCGAATCTCTGATTTGAATTCGTGTGCGAGCGCGGGGTTTTTTTCCTTGACGCGCTTCATTTCTCCGTTACTTTTCGCTCGATTGTAACAACCGAATACTCGTTATAGGCAGCTTTGATTTTTTAAGTTCTCGCTTTTCGTCCAGCCCTATTAACTATTTCGTGCATTAGCCGAGTGCGGATATATATGTATCTATGGCCGTATAAAAAGACGCTTAATGAAGAGACTCGTTAACAGCAGCAGTCGTAGCAGCTGCAGGCGCACGGCACGATAATCGAGAATTCGAATCCAAAGGGCCGATAGAGAGACGAGATCGCTGATTTGAGTAGGTAAACTATAAAGTCGATGGGGCCGTTTCCCAGACCCATCGGCAGTGCGATAATTCAAGCCTCCGATATACAGGAGAAGACAATCTCTAGCTCTTTCTCCAGCTCTTTCTTTTTCTCGCATATTTTCCAACTTTAAATGTATTATAAATGCCTTATGCACTTTCAATTCGATGAATTCGAACGACTGAAAAGGGCTGCATTCTCGAATCATCGAAGAAAGCGCGCAGTGCTACACTGCAAAGGTCCACAGAAAGCTGTAATAAAGGGGAAAAAAGTGTCCACAAAAGGAGGAGAGGGTAAATTGGGTTAGCCGCAATTGTTTTATATGAGAATGCTTCTAACTGCCCGACAGTACAGAGCACACACACACATACACACACAGTGAAGCTACAACTATAGTAGTAGTAGTAGTAGTAGTAGAAGCTTGCGAGGAATCCAAAGCAAGCGAATATAAGCCCGAAGAGAAATCGATTTTCGAACAAACACACGCACATACAGAGGGAATGAGAGAGAAGGAGTTGCAGTACAGAGCTTGCAGCTTGCATGCTCGCTGCTGCTGCTTGGGGCAATAGCATTTTACTTTCAATGGCGATTATTAACACTACTTTTCCTTCCTCTCCACCGTTGCCGATGTCGAAGCCCTCTTTCTCTTGCCCACGTCCATTGTGGATTATTCTGTTCCTTTTCAATTTTTTCCTATTCCCGTTTATGATTCTTTTTCTCTTACTCTTTTTTTCATTGTTTGCTACGGCTGCCGCCGCTGCCGCTGCTAAAACTTTGCCGCGCGTACACGCGTACAATAGTTCGCAAGCTGGCTCTCTCTCTTTCTTCCTCTCGGAACTATTATTATACAGCGTTGCACACACAGAGAAAAACATATCGAAATGTGCGTACTATTACGCTTGCATCGAGACAAATGACTTGGAAAATGAGCCTGCCAAAACTTGTTCGAATATGCGCGCGCGTGTGTGACCAGCTGGTGGACGATTGCAATTTACACGTTTATATGAAAGTTTATAATTGATTGAAGCTCGCAAAAGTTGGTCGTGAAGCCTAGTAGTGTTTTGTCGACGTACGCATATACATGTGTGCATCAGCTCCGATAATTCGCGTACAATATACATTTTCCAGACTCCTACACACGGCGTATACCGATAATCATGACACACATACGTATAGAGAACAGAAAAAAAGGGAGAAAACATTGCAGCATAGCCGTGTAACTGGCGGTGAAGGAAACCGCTTTTCTTTCTCTCTACTCTCTTCCTCCAAGTATACTATTACGTCCTGTCTCCCATCGATCAATGTCAATGTTAGTGCGCACGCGTGAACTCGCATGTAGTTGCACTCGCAATGGCAGCGGCAGTAGCAGTGGCAGCAGCTCAGCCCCCCGTATTATATATCGGGCATGGGGGTCGTCGTAGTCGTGTATAGTCGTATAAGCTCTGGGACGCGCTTCCTGGCTGGTGCGGCAGCGGTGTACGGCGTGTAAATGAGCCTCGATTTATCGACACTTGCCACTGAAAATAGTGTGTAAAAGAGGGGCTTCTGTGTGTTAGTGCGAGCGCGCAACGATTTTCCCTCGATTTATCGTACCGCGCGCCGCCGAAGCTGAAAAATCGCTATAGCGGCGTGAGGTGGGTATAACTTTAATACACACAAAGATGCATTTTGCATACTGCACCGTACAGTATGCATGGGAACGTACAAAGAGCTTTTTTAGCGGCGACGAGGTAATTTTGAATGCATACCTCGTGCCGCAGTGAGCGAGGCGAGGGAGAGAGAGAAAACGTACCCGGCGACGACAAAGGAAACTCCGAACGGGGTCAATCGGGGCAAATAGCGTAAATCGTGCTTCCTTGCGACAAAAACGCGTGTGCAAGTTCGCACACACACCAACACACATTTATACCGATAACAGCCTGCACAGCACAAGCGTAAGCTTTGAGATACTGAAAAAGCACGGGGGTCGACGGATTAAAATCGCAGATATCTCGTATTTTCGTAAGAGGGCGTAAAAAATGATTTTTTCTTCCATTCGCGTATAGTCCCCTTCTCTCAACAAATCTCAGAATCTGCGCAGCGCGCGCCTTTAGCGTCCTTTTCACGAAAACGATCAACGAAGACGATAATACTCTCCAGATCAAAGATAACGGTGGGGTGGTGCTTTCTTGCGAGCTTGCAGCGAGCTTGCGCTGGCGTATGGCGAGGCCATTTCTTTGACGACGACGACGATGCGGCGGTGGAGGCGGGTGTGCAGGCTGCATCGAAGTCGATTCGCGAAGCTATAAGAGAAAGAGAGGGCAGAGGATTGAAAAACTCTTTCTTTGATTGATCAGCGCCACTTTGGGAAGATTTGCTCCGCGACTGCCTCGTCGCGTATGTACATCGAACGAGAAGCTGAGCTTGTACAGTACGTTTCGTTTCCAGTGAAATATATATACTGCATTGGATGTATATAAACGTGCTTTGACTCTTTGAAAAATAATATAAGCAATATAAGATATATATGCGATGGGAAAGCCATATGGCTTTTATATACGCCAACTATATCGACTGCAGTATAAGCAGAAGAGACTGCAATGCGCAGGGACGTCGTTGGCTTTAGTCAAATTAAAGCGAGAACGACCTCGGGCATTGAGTAATTAGTCGATTAAGCGATCTTACCGGTTGCCTCCGCTACCGCTGGTCCACGTCTCGTGACGCGAGCGAAGGGGTTTATCCCTGCACTATACGAATACGCGTAAATCTCCATTTATCCAATATGCTTTAGCCTCTGCTTCGAGGCGTTGTATTCACCTATATAGATATATACGCGCCTGTGTGTATGTATTTATACTCGAGCTTAATACTCGCAAGCATACAAGCGCAGGGTCACTCTTGCATTTTCCCTGAAAGTCCATGATGCGTACGCACACACACACACACACACACACACACACACACACACATTCTAGCTGCTGTATACAAAGCGCTGTATCGCACGCTAGCGACGCATACTAAAGATTAAAATCAAACTTTCAAAATACTTGCGCGAGCGAGAGAGAGCGCATCACGCGAGTGATCAATTTCAAAGTTTGGACCTGCTGCTGCTGCTGTTCTGGAGTGGATTAACGTTCCACGGAATTTTTTCTTTTCGTACTTACTTTAGATGATCCGCTCACCACCCCCGATCCGTGCGCGCGAGCGTGAGGACAGAACATAAAAGGCCTCGCTCGCTGTATACTTAGTTTCTTCTTGACGCTGGAGCAAGGGCCAACGTACGGTGTAATAGAGATTAATTGTACGATGCACGAGTTAGAAATTTTGTAATTATATAAATGAGATAAAGATTTTACTCTTCATTGAGAACGATTTATAGTAAATGTTAAAACAATTTGTAATAAAAATTACTTACGTAATTTATGCACAACCTCTGGTGATGAAACTTTTTGTTATAATTTTTAGAAATATTAGATTGGCATTTATATGGGCATTGTAAAAAAAAGATGTTTTTTGCGAATAATTACTATGATAGTAAAATTTGTGATGTCATTTAGGTTAAGAAATCGCTAATAAATGGCGAACGAGTATTTTCAGTAAAACTTGCAAATGTGCAAGTTTTTTAGGAACTACAATGAATGAAAATATTTCAAGTTACGAATCAAGTCTAGAGGATGTCGTCGAAAAATGTCATTATCATCACATTAATCAGATGATATACTTTGCGCTCGTCTTCATCGAATTAATTATTTTCGAGTGCGTGAATCTGACGAGACGCGATGAGAGATGTAGTGCGCCGGCGTTACTTCGAGGTCGCTCGTTAAATTTATTTTGCAGCTCGCGCGACGAGTGTATGGGTTGTACAGTGTCATATACAGCTCCGAAACGAAATAAGTAAATATTTACTCTCGTTGAAGAATATTCATAAGCAGAAAAAAATTCGAAATTCAAAGATTTCTAAAACATCCAAAGCTTAAAAATGCATGGAAATTGATGGCTTATCTGCTTCATTGCTGTATTGAAAGAAATTCATTAACCCCGTCGAGAAAACTGCTTTTTATTTAGTATGAAAACGGAACATTCATGCCACATATCAGCAGTTCTACTCGTGAGTCTGTTTGAAAGAGCTCAATGAACCCATTCATTTGTAGACACTAAGCTTATTTTTATAAAAGTCAAACACACATTTGATAAGACACGAGTTAATTTCTCAAAATTTTTCCATCAAAACATATTGAATATGTGCCCAGAGTCTCTCACATTTCCAGAATGTTTTCATATTTGTTCGTACTCCATGAAAGTATCCCTATTTAGTCGATAAGTCCAACCATATCCTGTCAACCCAGTGATGCAGCACGCCTATCCCGCATAGAACGCATAAAAATTCGAGCCCTGCGCTGCGCACGATCTAAGCTCATCTGTAGTACCCGAGCACATAATGGCTCAATCCCGGATACCGTACGGGAAAGTAAAATTTTCTCGTATCAAGCACGGAGATCATGCAGATCCCCGTCGTTATCGGCTCTTGCTGGCGCGCGCGGACGACGTTATAAATCACGATTTTGCTCCCTTGTATAATATACGCGGAGGCTTTACCGTTGCAGCTACAAGCTGTCTCCTGTGTAACGTCCCGTAGTTCGAAACCTGTAGAAGGACAACCTTCCAACATTGCTCGCTACCTATCTAATCAGCCTGCGCTATGACTATCCGGTAGACCGCGCATCGACTAGCAATTCAGCCTGCGCCATGATCACCCGCCAACTTTACGGTCGAGTCGCGGACGCGTGTCGAATAAAACAAATACATGGCAACTTGTCGAAATATTAAAGAAATATAATTTAACTCTGAAAATATGATACACGTCTTCAATGTTACATGTACATAATTTGTAACTTGTAGTTCAACGCGCCAAGCAACCGTTACATATCTATATATGGAGTTTTATCACTTTTCACACCTTTCTCCGGACGCGTGTTCCTCAATAAAACATCTTTCGACATCGAACTATCTCGATTATATTTAACATGTAGTTTTATGAATAACGTTTTAAGCGATACTGCTTAAACAAATTATGCCACGATGTAGTTGTAATTATTACTAAATATTAATTGTTGAGACGAGTACATCGATACCAAACTCAACCGCTTCCACAGTTAGATTCACTATAATAGCCGACTCAAGAGTCGCCGGATTATTTCATTACGATATGTTAAACATTGTTGTAACTATGAAAATATCTTTAATTAATTACTTTTAGTGATTGTTATTAACTTACACTAATTAACTGAACCATTATTTGCTATATTTCTGTCGCACCAGACAGAACTTATATTAAATGGTTGTAACAAAAGTTGTTTAGAATTGTTTAACGCAAATTAATATAATGTTTAATTGATAATAATGCGTAGCTCTGTTAAGCTCAATTTGTAAATTGATGCACGGGTATACTTAGTGTTGTTAAAGGTTAATTCCGAGTTACAAACTCGCTTCCAAATAATATCCGTTCTTACATTGTTATAAAATTATTAGTATTTGCATAACTAAGTATACGTGTGCTACAATACCATATAATATTAATATCGAATATTAATATCGGTAAATATAAATTAATTAACCATTTTCTTTACAATATTATAGCGGAATGTATTATTAATCATCATATTTGTAACATTTTTATATGTCATGAGGTATCGTTGGAAAGGCAATTTTCCCTACAATCCTAATTTCCAACTCCTTTATTTTTACTAATCATAGTTTTCCAGCCTCCTTAATTTAAACATTTGAATTCCTCCTTCCACTCTCTCCCACTACTGATCCGTCGGCAGGTCCGTCTCGCCGATGGGACTTTTCGTATAAATAGGCCATCGTTTGCCTAGTAAAATCATCTTTCTGATCAGTCTTCGTTCAAACCTTCATTGGTGAACATACGGCTATCGCTCTTTTCCAGAGCTAGTCTTCCGTTCTAAGTTGAACAAACCCAACCAGCCAACAACGACCTCCTTTAGTTGAAATAAATAAAAGGAAATAGTAACATACAAAACAAAAGTGAGTAACATATTTAATTTTACCATACTCTCCTTCGACTTTAATCTGTTGACTGTAGTTTATTGCTACAGCGTAGATTAGTCAACATCCCTGTGACTTTATCTTTTCGCTATAAACAATAGTTCTCTATTGTTACAAGCAACAGATAGTCACAACTCTCCGACTTTAATCTGTTGACTGTAGTTTATTGCTACAGCGGAGATTAGTCAACATTCCCGTAACTTTATCTTTTCGCTATAAACAATAGTTCGCTATTGTTACAAGCAACAGATAGTTACATCCCTCCGACTTTAATCTGTAGACTGCAGTTCATTGCTGCAGCTGAGATTAGTCAACCCTCTGTAATTCATCTTTGCGCTATACGCAATAGATAGTGACTCCAGCAAGTAACACTATCATTGCTATAAGCAACAGATAATTACCATTCCTTACCTTGTTTCCTTCGATCACCTCAAATATGAGAACATAATTCCACGCTTTCGAACCAATATCGACCTGCAGTCGATAACATACCCTCTTCAATCCAATCTTCCTTACCGACACTACGCTTTTACATAAGCAACTCGTCTAATCCAATCCACTTTGATTCCGCTATTGATTTATCGGTGACTCAGAAGGCTAGTGGTTAGTGGGCTGCGCCCAGGCCAATAGATAAAGAGATCAACCGGCGTCATTACAAATTTGGAGGTTCCTTGGGGAGATCTCTAGCCTATATTTTCACCCTTAAATCTTTATCGGATAATGGATCAATTTCAAAAGTTTCAAACCTGTGGAATTACACACTGAGACACTAATTCCCAACTTCTGTCCATTATGAATACATTATTTCGTCTGTTCTCAATGAGAACGATCAGTAAAAAACCTCACCCAGCAAGGAGTAAAAAAGAAGAAGTGCACTCGCAGCAAAGCCAATGACAAACTTCGTCAAGACCAACACAAACAAAAATTAAAACAAAAGAAAATAATCTTGACGGAACACCTGCAAGAGCACCTTGCACGACAGAAAATTACCGAGCAACATTGCTAATTGTATAAAATTCTAACGGGCAACAAAATAAATTTAGCGAACCACCCTATCGCTACAGTCTGTCTATAATTAAAATAAACGAAAATGAGATTCACGTTGAAATTAACAACTTTAAAAGAGAAGTTCTGTGGCTCATACTTTCTTTTATTGAGCTACCTCCGGAAGTATCATAGCATCCTCCTCTTCATAAAAACCTGCATAAATGCATAACTTTCATTTAAAATACACAAATAATTTTCAAATTTTTTTTTAACTATTTTAAAAAAAAAAAAAAAAAAAAAAATCTTATTTATCTAATACCAATCTTTTGATCAAAAACAAGACAGACTTACATTCATTAAAATCCTTGCTCCTCAGCCGAGCAAACTTACAACTCGCCCTCCTAGCGCAACCCAAGACTTGACACCCTTGTCAAGCACACCAAAGACTCGACACTGTTGTCGATCATGCACATAAGTTGTACCTCTGCAGTCGAACAAATTTAGCTCCACAGTCGAGCAATTTTTAGCTCCATAGCTGAGCATTCACACTCTTACTCCGCAATCAAGCCCAAGATAATTTCACCATATAAACCTAGCTCCTCACAGGAACATATCTTTTGCTCCTCAGTCGAGGACAACCAAAGACTCGATATCTAGTCGAGCAAACCATAAGACTCGACATCCTTGTCGAGCACACGTACTTTCATTCCATAGCCATGCAAACTTACATCTCGCCTCCTAGCACAACTCAAGACTCGACACCCTCGTCGAGCACACACATTTTCGCTCCACAGCCGAGCACAAAAAGACTCGACACTTTTGTCGAGCACACACATTTTCGCTCCACAGCCGAGCACAAAAAGACTCGACCCTTTTGTCGAGCACACACATCTTAGCTCCACAGTCGGGCACAAAAAGACTCGATACCCTTGTTGAGCACAAAAAGACTCGATACCTCATTCGAGCAAACCAAAAAGACTCGATATCCTTGTCGAGCACAAAAGACTCGATATCTTATTCGAGCAAACCAAAAAGACTCGATACCCTTGTCGAGCACACACATCTTCGCTCCATTATTGAGCACAAAAAGACTTGATCCACTTATCGAGCACACACATCTTCGATCCACCATCAAACACAAAAGACTCGATACCTTGTCGAGCACACACAATTTTCGCTCCATAGCCGAGCATACACGTTCGCTCCGTAGCCGAGCATACACATTTCGCTCCATAGCAGGGTATAGACAATTCGCTCCATAACCGGGCATACACATTCGCTCCATAGCCGAGCATACACATTCGCTCCATAGCCGAGCATACACATTCGCTCCACAGCCGAGCATACACATTCGCTCCACAGCCGAGCATACACATTTCGCTCCATAGCAGGGCATACAATTTTCGCTCCATAGCCGAGCATATACATTTCGCTCCATGAGTCGAGCATACGAAAAACTTAACCCTTTTGAGCATATAAACATTTCGCTCCATGAGTCGGGCATACGAAAGACTCAACCCTTTTGAGCACACACCCTTTTTCTCCATAAGTCGAGCATACAAAAGACTCACCCTCTTGAGCACACACACTTTTTCTCCATAAGTCGAGCATACGAAAGACCCACCCTTCGAGCACACACACTTTTCGCTTTATAAGTCGAGCATATAAAGGCTCAACTTTCGAGCGCACTCACACTTCGCTCTATAAGTCGAGCATACAAAAGACTTACCCTTCGAGCACCCACACATTCCACTCCATGAGTCGAGTATACAAAGGACTCACCTTTGAACACACAAAATTTTAGCTCCTTATTATTCGAGCATATTTTCGGCTCCTTAGGCGAGCACATCAAAAACTTGACCCCCTCGTCGAGCAAACACACTCATACTCCGTAGTTGAACTCATTGAAAATTCAAAACCCTGGTCGAACATACGCCTTTTCGCTCTCCAGTCGAGCCCAATAAGACTTGTTATCTTTAAGTACAATCCAAATTGTTTTTATTCAGCATCATGTCTACTGATTGTAACATATCGATCAAAGATGTCTTGCAATTAGTCGAACCTTTCGACGGGACAAATCATACCGAGTTCTTTAGACAATGCCACAACGCTCTCTCTATGGTCGGCAAGGAAGGTGAAGCTATTTTTATCAAATGGCTGAATCTCAAGCTTGCCCCTGAAATGAGAAAGGCCTTTCTGTATCAGCCTGTTGAGGGTTTGGGGGAGTTTAAACAGCAGGTTTTAACTTACTGTCCACCAACTCGCAATATTTTAGATCTTTATAGAGAAGAGCCACTCAAACCCGTTTCAGATGAAACTAACAACGTATTAAATGATACTGTAAAAACTTGTCCCAATCTGCAACCCTTGGTTACATGCCAACCTTGCATGAACCTTGGCCACACTCTTCGTGACCATCTGACATTGTCAGACCTTGAAGGTTGCGATCAACTAAAATCTAAAATCAAGGATGCAGCCAATCATTCTGATACTTCTAATACTGATAACCTCAGCCAACCCACTTACAAGATATTGGACAATACTGCAATAAATTGTCCCAATTTACAACCTTCGGTTACATGCCAGCCTTGCATGAAGCCTGATCACCATCTTCATGACTATTCAACGGACGTTGACGATAAGAATAAAATCGCAACTTCCGGGATTTGCAATCTAGCAATTGCATTGCCAATTTTAAATTCAAGTATTTTGATTAGCAAGCATTTGAAAGCCTTAACGGTTATCGAAGCACTCACAAATTTTGCCATCTCTATACTTACTCAACTATCAAATCCCTTGATTAATAAAAGGAAATACCACTTGGTAATACCTATTACCTAAAGTCATACGTAAAAAGGACACGTCAAAGAACCGTGGATCCTCTTTCTCCACGTCTTAAAATCTTACGACTTACAAAATATTTACTTTTCTATTTTTACACTTCCTTTTTTTATTCTATCCATCTCTTAGGTGCCCTCTGGGACTCTCTCGCTCACTTCTTACTAGCTGTAAACCGTAATGATCAGGGAGAAGCAGTTCCCCAAGACGTAGAAATGCAACCCTTAAGGCCTGCAAGAGAACCTACACCATCAAACTTACCCGTGATGGTTGTCAAGGAACGTGCTCCACAACCACCGGTTGATCAATCAAATTTTAGGAACGCTCATTACCCTGACGTAAATTCCGATAGATTTTTCGCTTCCTAAAATATTTACATTCCTCACATACGTCCGCTAATTTAAGTTCTATTTTCTTACCGATTGTGGACGAAACTTTATTCATCCAACAATCGTCTTAACGGGGGGATTGTAACGTCCCGTAGTTCGAAACCTGTAGAAGGACAACCTTCCAACATTGCTCGCTACCTATCTAATCAGCCTGCGCTATGACTATCCGGTAGACCGCGCATCGACTAGCAATTCAGCCTGCGCCATGATCACCCGCCAACTTTACGGTCGAGTCGCGGACGCGTGTCGAATAAAACAAATACATGGCAACTTGTCGAAATATTAAAGAAATATAATTTAACTCTGAAAATATGATACACGTCTTCAATGTTACATGTACATAATTTGTAACTTGTAGTTCAACGCGCCAAGCAACCGTTACATATCTATATATGGAGTTTTATCACTTTTCACACCTTTCTCCGGACGCGTGTTCCTCAATAAAACATCTTTCGACATCGAACTATCTCGATTATATTTAACATGTAGTTTTATGAATAACGTTTTAAGCGATACTGCTTAAACAAATTATGCCACGATGTAGTTGTAATTATTACTAAATATTAATTGTTGAGACGAGTACATCGATACCAAACTCAACCGCTTCCACAGTTAGATTCACTATAATAGCCGACTCAAGAGTCGCCGGATTATTTCATTACGATATGTTAAACATTGTTGTAACTATGAAAATATCTTTAATTAATTACTTTTAGTGATTGTTATTAACTTACACTAATTAACTGAACCATTATTTGCTATATTTCTGTCGCACCAGACAGAACTTATATTAAATGGTTGTAACAAAAGTTGTTTAGAATTGTTTAACGCAAATTAATATAATGTTTAATTGATAATAATGCGTAGCTCTGTTAAGCTCAATTTGTAAATTGATGCACGGGTATACTTAGTGTTGTTAAAGGTTAATTCCGAGTTACAAACTCGCTTCCAAATAATATCCGTTCTTACATTGTTATAAAATTATTAGTATTTGCATAACTAAGTATACGTGTGCTACAATACCATATAATATTAATATCGAATATTAATATCGGTAAATATAAATTAATTAACCATTTTCTTTACAATATTATAGCGGAATGTATTATTAATCATCATATTTGTAACATTTTTATATGTCATGAGGTATCGTTGGAAAGGCAATTTTCCCTACAATCCTAATTTCCAACTCCTTTATTTTTACTAATCATAGTTTTCCAGCCTCCTTAATTTAAACATTTGAATTCCTCCTTCCACTCTCTCCCACTACTGATCCGTCGGCAGGTCCGTCTCGCCGATGGGACTTTTCGTATAAATAGGCCATCGTTTGCCTAGTAAAATCATCTTTCTGATCAGTCTTCGTTCAAACCTTCATTGGTGAACATACGGCTATCGCTCTTTTCCAGAGCTAGTCTTCCGTTCTAAGTTGAACAAACCCAACCAGCCAACAACGACCTCCTTTAGTTGAAATAAATAAAAGGAAATAGTAACATACAAAACAAAAGTGAGTAACATATTTAATTTTACCATACTCTCCTTCGACTTTAATCTGTTGACTGTAGTTTATTGCTACAGCGTAGATTAGTCAACATCCCTGTGACTTTATCTTTTCGCTATAAACAATAGTTCTCTATTGTTACAAGCAACAGATAGTCACAACTCTCCGACTTTAATCTGTTGACTGTAGTTTATTGCTACAGCGGAGATTAGTCAACATTCCCGTAACTTTATCTTTTCGCTATAAACAATAGTTCGCTATTGTTACAAGCAACAGATAGTTACATCCCTCCGACTTTAATCTGTAGACTGCAGTTCATTGCTGCAGCTGAGATTAGTCAACCCTCTGTAATTCATCTTTGCGCTATACGCAATAGATAGTGACTCCAGCAAGTAACACTATCATTGCTATAAGCAACAGATAATTACCATTCCTTACCTTGTTTCCTTCGATCACCTCAAATATGAGAACATAATTCCACGCTTTCGAACCAATATCGACCTGCAGTCGATAACATACCCTCTTCAATCCAATCTTCCTTACCGACACTACGCTTTTACATAAGCAACTCGTCTAATCCAATCCACTTTGATTCCGCTATTGATTTATCGGTGACTCAGAAGGCTAGTGGTTAGTGGGCTGCGCCCAGGCCAATAGATAAAGAGATCAACCGGCGTCATTACACCTGTTTTCTCCTTTTTTGTTTTGACGTACGCATACAGTCATTCTGTTTTATGCGTACCTATATAGTCATTATACACCAGAAAAAGAGAAAGAGAAAGAGAGAGAGAGAGAGAGAGAGAGAGAAAGAGGAGTACACAGTACGAACTTTTGGCCTTTAGCGAGGAAAAACTTTTCTCGTGGGATATTTTGCTGCGATGCTGCGCCACACGAGTCTCTCTTTCTGAGTGCAAGCTAGTAAGCTATTTTCAAAATCGACCACCTACGCTCTGCATACACATACGCACACGTGCATACTCTTTCCGACTTTAACTCCTTTTATGGAAAACTAAACTTTTGTCTATGTACTCGAGCGAAGCAGCAGCAGCAGCAGCACCTTTTCTATCTTATATATACTTGTCCTCTTCCTTCCACGCGCTTTTCTTCCTTTGTTTTGCCATTTCAAAACTTTATCGTTGTCGGGGAAAGCTTTTGCCTTGCAAAAATAAATGCCATCTCTTCCAATATGGCCAACTTACTCCATGCAGTAAGTATGTATGCTAATATAAAACGACAAGGTAAAAAAAAATGCATTTTCAATTCGGGTATGTATGTTTATGAATGTGTCGCGGACAAAACCTCCATGTCTCTCCCGGTGAGCTGACGTTATAAATTATTGCGACGAAAAAGGATATATATTTTCCAGCGAGATGAGCTCCTGAAGACATGCGCTCATAATCTTTTGTTTCGCAAAAGCTCGCCCGCACTGCTGCAGCAGTGGCCAAGCGTAGCTCATGCGTCCGCGTATATGCACATATATTACTCCCGCAGCAGCAGTACAAAGATAAAATATAGCGAAAGCTGGGGCTACGCAAAAATACGCGGTTTAAGGTAATGGAGTTCAGCATTAAAGACTTTAAATAATTAGCAGGTAGAAAATTGTTACAAAATATACTAGCAACAGCAGCTCCGCCACGTACGTATGTATCCAAATCGCATTAAATTACTTTTAATTTTACTCATTCTCGGGGTGGCTCACGAGCATGCGAAAAAAGGGAGGGAAACAAAAAAGTAGACTACTACCTAGTTGACCCATATAAGTTGGAAGCTCAGCTTAAAAAAATGAAGAGGACGACAGTTAAAAAAAAGGCTACAGGTAATTATTCCTTGTATTCTGGAAAAAAGCTTAGGAAATGAATAAACTAGTAGCTCGACGCCGCGCATTCTGTGCCCGAGCGAATTTCACTTTTCGCTCATGTGTGTGTCTGTACTCGTTTTCATATTTTCTTTTTTTTATGCCAAGTACGAGAGACTCGTATACTGCTGCACCGACAAGTACACATATTTATTATAATTGTGTAACTTTTTGAGCACGCCGTTTAAGAATGTGCCGATTTTCGAAATTTTGACTTAAATTTCAGCTTGTAATTGCATTGCGCGGATAGT
Source organism: Trichogramma pretiosum (assembly GCF_000599845.2). NCBI lineage: Eukaryota > Metazoa > Arthropoda > Insecta > Hymenoptera > Trichogrammatidae > Trichogramma > Trichogramma pretiosum. The sequence goes on along the minus strand of NW_019641706.1, from coordinate 1,922,785 downwards.
AGAAATTCACAAAGGATATAAAATCCCGGGTCATGAGCGCGCATTTAAATTTAGGATGAAAAGGGAAAGCTTAAAAGGCTCACTCTATTTTGCGCTTGTGCACTTTTCTTCGTATCTTTTTTCTCTCTCTCTTTCCCTTTTAATGACGAGCACGAGTTCTTAAATCTTCTGTAAAAATACACAACTTCGTCCTCGAAATTTTCCGTTGTTAAGATTGTTGCGAGAATCGCCATCGCTTCCCGGGTGTTTCTTCAGTTTTTCTAGAAAATAAAAAAACACCTCCGATGCTCCTCTGTTGGTTCAGGATTCATGTACGAGATGCTAATTAATGTTAATGGTATTTTAAAGCCTTATTTTTTCGCTGTTGACTGATGAATAATTCACGTATTTTTACTCCCCTTCATGTTGTGTTTCATATACTCACCAATATTTTCGTCGTTGGAATCAGTCAAGAGGCACGAAGTATACATTCGATTGTTGAAAAATAGATTCTGCAACTAAAGTAAAGTGTCAAAAAGGAACTTACCTTTAAAAAAATAAGCAGTACTTTTTAGGAAATGGATATTTGAAAGCAAAAAAAGTAAAAGATTTCGGTTTACATGGTTCTCAAAATATTTATTTTATTCAGCTTAAGTTGTTTAATCATATTTTTGCAAATTGTTTTTAACCACTATCGATCGGGCAGGAAAAGTGTGTCCTCGCCGTACAGCCTAATCACATTTTGCGATTCACAAGATTACAGTTATAATTATATTGTTTTTTTTTCTCTTATTTTTGTTTCATGAATATTCCTCCGCTTCGCAGCTTTTAAGATTTATGATTTACAATTAGAGAGCTTTGAAAAATTCACGTTCATCATTGAGTTAGTCTCGTTATCTTATTATCTTGACACTAAAATGATAAACGTATCTCAATTGAATTGCCATAATTTTAGATGATTTGATAAACAGTCTGTGTCTCATAATTTTTCAGATGGTTCGCAAATTTCACATCCGTAAATCATCTAAAGTCGATATCTAATAATTTTTTTATTGAATTCTTTTTCCGATGCAATATTTTTACAGATCTATTTACAACTTTGTTACTTTATTAAATTGTTCATACATTATTGGTTTTTTGTCATTCCAACGACGTTATATATAGTTAATCAATAGGCAGTGTAGTTTTTGAAATTATAATTTAATTTTCGACCGAACGAATGAGAGTATGAATTCAAATTGTATAAATCAACGCTCTGGCCGTATAAAAATAAGTCTAACGCAGCTTGTTAACGTTTCATTAAAGATGACAGAGAGATAGAGCGAAAAACGTACGTTGGTTTTGAAAGCTCGTTCGTACAAGTTCTTTTATATATGTAACTTCATGCAGGCATACCTTTTTTGCAAACATATTAATTTTTCATGCAAGATATTAATTTTTTCGAAAAAAATTTCATTTCTCATTGGATTCGTCGCTATTACATCCATTCCACGAATGAATCGGTTTATCTACTATTTTACTCGAGGTAAATTTGGCACCAGTATTTTTCAATAACCTATTTATACAATTTTATTATTCACGAAAACTCATAGCAGCAATTCTTATACATCATTTTTTATTTTTTCAATCAACATTCCAATTTGAATTCAATAATTCTCGATTTTTAAATTGATATTCTGGCACAAAATTGTAAATATCTTACTCGTTGAAAAAAAAGAAAAAAAAATACGTATCAACTGCCTTTTCATTCCCCATCCTTTTTTTCCCTTCGAAAGCATTACATATATTTTAATACGCATGCATATAACATCGCTCGTGTACGTGCATACACTCGGTTATGCGCACGCCGTCGACGTCGTCGTCGTGCTACGCGCCGCGTGAAAATCGTGTCGCGCGCGAGGCGCACTCGTGTAGCTACATACACACGTCGTCTTCAGCTCTGCCGCGCGCGCGCGCGATGCATAATGTACAGCTCCTTTTCTTGCGCTGCTTCCTCGCCACGCTCGCAGCTCTCTCACGTACGCGTAAATATATTTTTATAATTTTATTTTTCATTTTTTTTCTCTGTCGTGTATTTTCGAGCTTCACCTACGCTGCGTATGCGGCCATGCACACTGTAACGGTGAATTTTTTTTTTTATTATCACGATCGAGGAGCGACATACTATACATTACAAAGGAAAAAAATGGTACATATTTACAAATTCGTCCATCTCTATGTTATTGAAAAAAAAACCTTATTACAGCGTCTCCAGGAGATTCTGGACGAGCAGCGTCGGTGTCGTGACTCGAGCCGCCTTGGTAGATTTTCTCCGTGCCTGCACCGCCGCGGCGGCGTTGGCCTGAGCCGCCGCGACCCCGCAGGTGCGCATACCACAGTGAGACGTAGTCTGGCGCTGCTGCTCGGACTTGTTGCTGTCCTGCTCGAGCTGCACCGCGACGCTTGCGATCCTCGGCCTCGTACGGTGGTGATGGTGGTGATGGCCACCGCTGCCGCTGCAGCCGCTTTCCTGCACACGACGCAAACACAATGACGATCGTGATCAGAGCGAGGGTCATTTTATAATATATATTACTTTTTTTCTTTTTTAGTTTCGTGCTCTCGAGTTTGCGCGCGGATCGTTGCTGCTCCATCTCGGTTACACAATGATCACGGCGCATCGCGCGAGCGGGAGAAACTTTTAATTACAGCAGTTCGCTCAGAAGTGTATACATAGCTATGTAATGGAAGAAAGGAAGATCGTAATCGAAGAAAATATTTTAATTGGAAATGGAAAAAAGCAGAGGAAAAAAAATGGGAGAACTGGAAAAGAAAACAATATCGACGTTCTACATCGAGAGAGACTCACCAATAGGCAGAGATTGCGTTGGGGCTGATAGCTGCGTTGACGCGACTCGTGCTGCAGCTGCCACGCCTGTATGTACAGATCGCCTCTATATATGAGGCCACCTCGCCTTGCTCTCAGCATTATGTGCCATCTGCAACGTATACGTATAAAACATCATAGTCGTCACACACCGACGTTCTTTCATTAAATCTCATCGCCTCACACTTTTTTCCCCGTTATTATTACTATACTGTTATTATCATTATTTCTATATAATTTTTCTTTTCACGGAGAGAGATCGAGAGAGAGATCGAGGGAGAGAGAGAGAGAGAGAAATAAATCGAACGCGATGCATTTTATAAAATATCGAAAATCGCGTAAAACGAGCATTGACGCTATGCTCCTCCGCTGCTATGTGCGCGCACGAGAGCTGTTATTTCGAATTGTGTGCGTGTAGTAGTACGTAAACATCGCGAGTACGGTACGTACGTAACGTCGATGATTGTATCTAGATGCATGCACGTGGAGAGTCGGAGCAGCGCGTCGAGCTTGCGTGCGTCGGCTCTGCTGGGCTTGTGGCCGTTCGAGAAAGCGCTCAGCCGGCTGATAAATCGAAAATTTATAGCTTTCCGCTACCTACCACTCTCTTTCTCTCTCTCTCTCTCTCTCTCTCTCTCTCTCTCTCTCTGGCTCTGTGGGCACGCTAAACTTTTCAATGCATGTTGCAGTATGTGTGCGTATATAACCCATGCCCAGCTCGTGTTGGAATGTGTATGTGTGTGTGTGTGTGTGTGTGTGTGTGTGTGTGTGTGCGAGCGAGCGAGCAGCAACCGATGCGCATTATACATTTTGTAAATTCTAATTCGACCCCAAGAGGTATAAAAAAAAGCTCGGATGCGAACAAAAACGCGCTCGGCACTCGATAGTTCAAACCAGCCATAGCTTCACGTTTTTCTGCCTCGCGTTCGACTCGATCGAGCTTGAAGCTAAATTATTAATGAGCGCAGCACTGCAAAATGGCACGAGATTCTATTAATAATGAGCAAATAATAAAGCTCGCACGCATCAGCGTCGAAAATATGCAAGTTGCCTGCGGGATCACGAGCGTGTGTCTGCCTGTGTGCACCCACGCAGCATACGCTGCAAGCTCTACTATATATTTATAGCGCGTATCTGTGTGTACAGCTCGCGCGCGGAATTGTTTATACACACAGATAACGCACGAGCGCTCGCACGCGCAAAGAGTAATATGTAAACTGCACACACGAAGCTTATATAATATTAAAATTGTATACATATAATGCAGAGAGAAAGAGAGGAGGAGCAGCGCCGAGAGTAGTTTAGTCGTGAAATTTTACGAGGGCACACACACGTATACGTGTGAGTGCGTGTGTGCGAGCGGCTACCTACTACTGATAGAACGTATGTGCGACGAGCTTGCGCAAGCTCACGCGTCCGCGTATAAAGTCAAAAAGGTACTATGCGCGTGCATTATAAGCGTAAACGCACGCGCGGCCCAGAGCAGATAAGTTAACTTCGTGTGTGCATGCTTGCTGCTGCTGCTGCTGCTGCTGTGCTTGAGGGCGATGATGTAAAACCGCGCGCGTAAATATATGCGCGAGGCGCGCTGTGCTGTGCAAAAACAAACATTACACAGGGAGCCAACTCATTGCGCTGTTTTGCTGCTGCTTATATACGCTCTCTTTTTTAGAATAAATCCCGAACCTCGCGCTCGATACGTGTCATTTTGCGAGTAGCACACACGCACGGCAGTCGAGCTTGCGCGCACGCTAGCTTTCAATTTTCCGCTTGGATCCCAAAAACTTTGCGAATCAAAAGCTCTCCAGAGCAGCTGCTACTGCTGCCGCTGCAAGCACATATACATATCTGGCAGCTCTCCGCACTGTGCAGCAGTGCGCGCGCCTGGCGCTGCTGCCAGTCAAAAAAGATAAACACACTCGACGGCAGCGCGAGTGTGTGCGCGTGTACGTGTGGAGGAAACCACTTTTCGCACTCGCGTGCACTAGAAAACGCGCGAGTGCATGTGCATGTGCGAGCGCGGATTAATTTCTCATAAATCGTTGCGGAGGTTTTTGCTGATTGCTCGCCGCGTATACTCGCCCACTGCGATTTCATTTATTATCTTCTGCCCCGCGCGTGCGACTGTGTGTCTGTGTGTGTCTGTCTGCGTACCAGGCACTATACTGTTTCTGTGTGTCCACCATATACTACTCTCGAAAAGCAATCAAGCGCTACCCATGCTCGCACACATACTCACGCACATATAGTACCCTTACGACCTGACAAATAACACGCGAATAATTAAAAATCATGGCGTAAAACTTTTTCAATTTTTCATCCTCGAATTGTCGGCCTGTATAAACAATGTATTGAAGAGCCAAAGAGCCGATACGCGATTCGCTACTGCTGGTGCTGCAGTCGCTGCTACAGCCCCTGCAGTAATAACGCGATGTGGTCAGGGCACTGCGCAGAGAGATGGATTCTGCGCTCATGTGCGTAAATTTTTTTCTCTATACATATTACACGACCACGTCGTTTCATTTGTTCGTTCTTTAATCTATATACGTGCGGAAGGTCTCGTGTGCCCGAGATGAGTCGTCGCTGTATTTGTTTTTGGTCAGGGCAAAAAAAATCGTTACTACCTTTCCCTCTTTCGTATTTGCCCTTTCTGTGTATCGAAAAGCTGTTATTGTTGCTTCAATTTTTTGTTGTTTCCAATACCTTACCGAGTATGCGTATGTTGTTCGACGTCGTATCTGTCAGGTGTACGCGCGTGGTGCATATATTGACATTTTTTACGTTAACGCGCGCGCGGTGCCAAACTACATATTTACTCTCTCTCTCTCTCTCTTTCTCTCTCACTGCGAATATGAATTTATTATGCGTAGATATGAAGCACGCCCTCACCCGTTATATCAAAAGTTTTTCATTATTTTCTCGGCTTCCCCCTCGATGTGTTGCTTGTACAAATTCAAAGTTTATTTCACGCTCGAGTAAAATATATATATTCCAGTCGTAAAGATAAAATGAGTCGAAATACGTGACAGCAGACTGACTGCGCGCAGACTGGTACGCTTGGCGCGGCGTAGCATGTGTAATTTTCGCAAATGATAGGAAATTCTTTGAACATTTTTACCTTGTTATTAGTTGGTGAACTCTCGGCCATTGGCCTCGGGATCTCAAAATCCGCGCGGTGCCCAGCAGCGAGGACCTGTGCACGGGCGAGATCTCCAGACCCTTGAGGTAGTACTTGAGAGCTTGCAGCCACTTTCCTGCAAGTGAAGTTTGAAATTTTACACAATTATAAAATCATCCTGGCATATATTAATTGGATAAAAGAGCTGCGAACAAATGTGGAATAACGTTTTGAAATACCGACCATTTTGATGTAGCCAGGAGGCGTACTCGGCCAGATAATCCGGACTCTTGGGCTGCAGGCGCACGACGTGCCTCAGCAGGGCACCCGTGGCCGAGCCACTGGTCATCCGAGCCAGCACCAAGTAAGCCGGCGTGTAAGCTGGATCGAGCGCGACGCACTTTTGCAACATCTTTATACACTCCTTGGTCCTGTTGGTTTTTCTGCATCAAAGAAGAAGAAAAAAAATCACGTAAAGCAGTAATTAATTAAGTTTTTTTTAAACCTTTGCAAGCTCACTTGCATCGCGGCTCACATTATATCTATATTGTATCCGTAATCGGATTTGACGCTGATCAAAGTGTGCGGTCTTCGCGCACACTGCGAGGGAGAGAGGGCTGAAGCCGCGGTTCGGCCGCGAATTAACAGCGGCCGCGCCGACAGATATGTTGTATAATTAACTTGAGCAGCTGCAGTTGCAAGCACTCTCTCTGTCTCTCTCTCTCGTCCATTGCATCGCGTTCGCGTGTATTATAAAGGACCTAAAATGCCGAATTTTCAGCCGAGCATAGTAGAGAGAGTTTGACTATTATTATAGAATAAATGTTGCACAGCAGCTCCGAGAGCGAGCTGGCCAGACGCGAGAAGAAATTTAATTCTCCTCTGTGTGTATCATGTACGCGCGCGGAGTGTACTACGTTATACCTATGGGCCGTATATAGCCTCTCTGTACTGCACGCTGCAATATTGTTCACTCCCGCCTATAATACGTATTAATCTTCCGCTCATCTGACCACGCGCGCGCGCGCGTGCATGAAAGTTGCCTTTGTGATTATTACATATATGTACACGTTAACAAAATTTATCACGATTCAGCGGCTTTTCGCGCAAGCTTATTAATGCAATGATAATAATGATAATAATAATAATCTGGGTAGGCTGCAACAGGCACGATGTAAAGTAATACTTAAAATTAATTTTGCAAGCCCGGTTGATTATTACGTACAACCGGCGTTTACACACATTACGTACATGATGTACAACGTAGTCGCATGCGAGCTTTGATTATTTACCTGTACAATTGGCCGAGGTTGTAGTGAGCGTTCACGTGGCCGGGCTGGGCCTGTATGGCGGCGAGAAAATGTTTCTCCGCTTGGTCGCCGACCGTCAAAGTGCCTAGATTGTTGTGAGCGCTGGCGTACGTCGGCCACAGCCTGAAACAACAAAGAATGAAGAGAAAATTAAACAAAAGAAGTATGGATTTTAGCTTCTGTGGGATATAGCATCGATCAAAGACCAATCGAGCTTTTCTAATTGGCCAATTCGCGATCAGACCAGTCGATTTCGGAGAGGACGGCAACTTGAGCTTTTATCTCTCTCGACGGTATAGAGACTTGTATCTGTGGTTTCGTTTCCATTTCACACGGTATATAACTCTGTCTCTGTATCTCTCAGTCACTGTCTCTTTAACGTGCCACCATATACACACAACTTATATAGCTACTACACGAACGTGTGTTGTGCCGTCTGTCGACTTTGAACCACGACGCGCGTGGATTAAAGCTTGCGGTTATACAATCCTATAGCCGTTTACGTACGGCGCAGTACATATATACCATGTATTATACGTTTGTATGTGTATATGTTGTGCGGTCGCTACTTAACTACTTGTGATGTAAATTACATGGTCTATATGAGCAATTCTCTAAATGAAACGCATTTTTGGAGGTAGAATCGCGGCAAATTTTTTTTTCAACCTAAGCGGATACGGACCCCTGGGAAATGTTTTTGGGGGTCCTAGGAACATGAACCCACGTAGGAACCATTGAAATTTCAATAGTGCTTACTTTTATAGCTACTTTTGTGATTTAGAGGACGAAAAATCATGTTTTCTCGTTAGTACGGCTAATTACTCAATTTCTAAGTCGTTGAAAAAGTATCAAAACTGATCTTAAAAAAATAACTGGCTACTGTGTTCGATAGGAAATGTTCTCAGCTTTCCAATGGTGGTATCAGATTTTCCGATAAGTTGCACATTCACCGAGAAAATCGCCATCAAACATGCCAAGCTAAATATCTCGAAAAACTCGGTACGGAAAAAGTGATCTTTGAGGTTTATTTTCGATTTTTCCTCGTGAAAATGAAATTTATCGAAAAATCTGACTACACCATGAGAAAGCGGAGGAAATTTTCTATCGAAATCATATCTTCATTTATTTTTTCAGTGGAATTACAATGTTATACATCGGAATTTCTTTTACGTTGTTCGCTGTTTTCTGTTTCCGAGCTGATACAGCGCGGTCGCGAGGTTTTCGGCACGCTACAGTCAAAACTAGCTCGTAATTCCACTGAAAAAATAAATGAAGATATGATTTCGATAGAAAATTTCCTCCGCTTTCTTATGGTGTAGTCAGATTTTTCGATAAATTTCATTTTCACGAGGAAAAATCGAAAATAAACCTCAAAGATCACTTTTTCCGTACCGAGTTTTTCGAGATATTTAGCTTGGCATGTTTGATGGCGATTTTCTCGGTGAATGTGCGACTTATCGGAAAATCTGACACCACCATTGGAAAGCTGAGAAAATTTCCTATTGAACACAGCAGTCAGTTATTTTTTTTAGATGAGTTTTGATACTTTTTCAGCGACTTAGAAATTGAGTAATTAGCCGTATTTACTAGAAAACATGATTTTTCGTCCTCTAAATCACAAAAGTAGCTATAAAAGTAAGCACTATTGAAATTTCAATGGTTCCTACGTGGTTACATATTCCTAGGACCCCCAAAAACATTTCCCAGGGGTCCGTATCCGCTTAGGTTGAAAAAAAAATTTGCCGCGATTCTACCTCCAAAAATGCATTTCATTTAGAGAATTGCTCATATATATACGCGACATACACGTACGAACCCTAGAACGTATAAGCTATATATGCGTGTATATGATACGTCTGTGTGCATGTACGTATACACTCTTGAAACTTTTGACTGTGACTAGAGCACTCGAGGCGAGCGGGTGGGAGCTTTTATACTATATAGTTATATACACATTTTTTTATACACGTTCGACTCTTCAACTCTCCGTCCGCGAGCGCTGTAATGTTTTTGACAGTGCTCAGCAAGGCTCTCATCGAATTTTCCGAAAACAAACCTCTATTGTATTACACGAGCTGCTGTGTAAGTCATGAAAGTTGAATATCTAGCCCCATACCCATCCCTCTCTCATCTAACTATATCCGAGTACAGATTTTTTATCAAGAGCAAAAGAATTAAAAAAAAAAAGAGGAAAAGGAAAATACGTTTGATACTCCGTTTTCCTTGTAAAAGCTCCACTCTATACCGCGCGCGCTGCTGCAGCTGTACTCTAGAGCTTTTGCTCTAGGGGTACTTCATCTCCTTCTTAGAAATGAAATGGTTTGTAGAGGACAGGGGGGAGAGGAAAAGGGAAGAAAGTTATTTATTATCCAATAAAGGGACACTTGCAATCTAACGGTTTCTCTCGTCCCTTTTCGCCGACTTCGTCGCGAGCTTGCAGCACAGCGGGTCCTTCTTTATATATTTTATAATATGTAATGCGAGCTTTTGCGCAGTACACGTGTATGTAACTCGTGCGCATAATGTATTATAATTTATAATACGTCATCCGTTTGTCTTTGAGCGTAAACGTCGAGTAGTGCATCACACGAATCTCGGATTATATGAATTTTAATTAATAATTCAAGCACAGCGTGAAAATTGGAATATTTGACTGTTTCACAACGGCGTATACTGCTCATCGCGTTCTCGCAAGCTCACTTTTTCTTTCCTCTCTTCCTCTCTTCCTCTTTCCTCACGTTCGAGAGCGAGAGAGGGCGAGTGTGGGAGTATGTGTTGGGGGGAGTTTTAATAAGTTTCGTGACTACGCTCGATCGATTTAGTTTCAACTTGATATTATGTTCGAGGGGGGAGGTATATAGATATATAGAGTAATGAAAGAGAGTTAGTTATCTATATATACTTATATAATACCGTGAGGACCTCAAGCTTTTATTGAATTTTCAGATAAGATAGGGAAGAGAGAGAGAGAGAGAGAGAGAGAGAGAGAGGGATAGAGAGAGGAGATGGAGGCGCTCGCACACATACATACACGGGAAAGATAGTTGAGGAAAGTAAAGACGAAGGAAGAGGCGAGGGCGGAGGGAGGAAGGGTTCGAAGGGAATTGGCTTTTGAAAGATAAAAAATAAATTAAATAAAAAAGTTTTGTAGCGCGAGACGTGTATTGCCACTGCTGCTGCTGCGTACTCGAGAAGAGACTATCTCTCTCTCCGTACGTACTTATATATAAATATATACATGCCTTGAGGTTACGAGGACGACGACGCGTAGCAGTTGAAAATGAAATGAAAAACTTGCCCCTGATCGATATTTATACGATAACTACTCTCATGGCAGCAAAAATTTTCGCGATGAAATATCGATGCGACGATGATACGCGAAAAAGAAACTTGATATGCGTGTCGCGTGTCGGGCGAATCACTCGAGATAATTAAAGTGTATAACAGCACCGGGGGTACACGTATTGTATGTACGTAGAATATGTGTGCAGAAGAAACGAGTAGACTACCTTATTTTAAGAGCGATTTTAATTGTCGCGTCACTATTTAATTACGCAAGATGAACCAGATATATCTGTGCCGAGAAGTCACAAAAAAAAGAAGAACGAACGAACCGCGTGGCGTAAATGCGCATCCAGAAAAAAGACGGGCAAAGAAGAAAAGAAGTAATGAAAGGAGAAAGCATTGTTATTGAGATAAAAATAAAAAAAGAGCAACAGTTCTTTCCGAACTAGTGGATAAAATACGTGAGCAAAGAAAGAAAAGAACAACAGAAAAACAGGAAGCGAGCGCGAAGGGAAATATCCGTCTAATTGATCCAGTTCAAATCGACCGCGAAACAAGCTTCGATTTCTTCACGGTGTGTATGTACGTGTGTAGTACGTGTATAATACGTCTTGAACTGGTGAGAAAGATTCGCGAAAGAAAATTTTTATTTCATGCCACGTACTACTGCTGCTGTACTACTCGCGCACAGGACGGAAATAAATGATATCAAATCGAACAACTCGTCGAGGTCTCTTTTCTTCTACACAGGATATACGGAGACAAATGAGCATCGATATATTATTATCATGAAACGGCGGTGGAGTGTATAAATGGCTGCACTGGAGAAATTAATCGCGGGTCATGCGGAAGAGAACAGTAGAGCTCGTTAACGAGCTGATGAAAAATAATTGACAATTTTATCTTATGGATGCGCGCGTCGTGTAGCCGTTACATAGCCAAACAAGGCGGGGGTGTATATAATAACTGCGCCCGGAGGAATTATATAGACGACGACGACCGGTAGCAGCTCCATCAGTCAATATTATACAGCAACAACAAATTGTTCGTGAGAGCTTGCAAGCTTCTCGAGCAAGAGCTTCTTTCATCACACGCTCAGGGTGTTTTGTGATCGACAACACCCTTGGGCGTCCCTATAGTGCATACGGGGTATAAGATTGATCAAGACACCCGCCTGCCTGCCAGGGCTCTCTGTTCGTTGAATATAATCATGTAAATTCACAGCTCGCTAGCTGGCCTTTTTACTCTGTACTACGCGCGTGTCCGCGTCTTGTCGTAATTTTACACTCACCCCTCTCTCCTGTCTTTTGAACGTTGGAACTTTACGACTCTCTCTCCCTTCTCTCTTGCATGCCGTTGACAATGGAGGGTACGACGCTATCCATCGGAAAGGAGAAATTTCAGCGTGATCATCACGTAGAGCCCGTCGTGCGGCGGCGGCATCGTGTTTTTGTCGAATATAAATCCGCGTGTGTAATATAACGAGCGCGCGCTGCAACCGCCGCAAACAAAGATGTATTCCTATTGTTATGCAAAGCTGCGTCAGGGTATATAAGAGAAAATATTCCTTTCGACCCTTTCGCGTTTTCACCATCGACCAACAAACAAAAGTTTGTTTGTTCGTTTGTTTGTTTTTTCTGCATCCATTTTTCACACTTTCATATGCAATCATCATCGTCATCGTGCATTTTGACCTGCAGCTGTTGTATATATAAATATAGTTACAGTTAAGCGAGAGTCGATATTGGTCGAGTCATTTGCGTATTGAAATCGCGCTAGCTTTTTTCCGCTCTGATCTCTGCCACACCACCGAGTCAGCCACGAGGAGAGGTCCAAGGGGTTAATTAGCGAATCGTCAATTTGTGAAAATTAAAAAAAAAAGCTGATGCGTATTGTATGAAAAAGGATTAGGGATTATTTTTCCTCGTTTTTTTGTTTAGCGTTGGGCAGCAGTATATAGTATACTACAGGAAGTTCGACTATTGGAAAACGGTGAAAAATCAAGCGACGACCTTAAAGCTTATTCCTCACCTGCGCAGCAGCAGCTGCATCAATCAAAGCGTCGAGCGGCGCGCGCGGCAAAAAAAACATCGAATATTTCAGTTGATCTGTGGCTCCTAGCTATGTGCTATGTATATACCACGTTTCGAAATATTACAAAGCCATTAGAATATCAAAGGCATATCGCGGTTCGGGGTTCGGGGCTCTTACTGCTGCTTGGGATGAAAAAAAAAAAAAAACGAGAGGGAAAAAAAGCCTTTATTTCTCATCTCATATGCACCAGCAAAATAAGTATATATGTATATCGTGGTGTAAAAACTTGCTTCTCTGCCGGATTATAAACTACCGGCGCGATGGTATGATATATAAGGAGTGACGAGCGCGATCGCGACCGAATTGCCTCTTCATCATATCGCTCTTTTCTTTTCTCGGACCCTTCCTGCCTTTTATTTATTTTTTTCTTTACTGCGCGTAGAATAGCTAAGATGCATCGGCAGAAAAGGAACGCGCTCGAGCTATTAGCCAGAGAGAAAGAGAGTATAAGGCCACGAGAGATCCGTTATTTCGAATATACAATGTTAAACGTACAGATATATATACAATGTCTGAAATACGCAGCGGCAGATAGCCCGAGATAGCGATATAACTCTACCTCTCTCTTTTGCGGCAAGCAGTTTTTCCTCATAGCTAGTTCATGCGTTGTTTCTCTCTCTCTCTCTCTCTCTCTTTCTAGGCTTTACGGGCTTGCGCGCGAGCCAGCGAGAAAAAGGAAAAGGTATTTTTCAGTGTAACCAGTAGTGGCAGCCGTTTGATTTACTATCCGATAGCTGTGTGCTGCCGCTGCGGCGCAAGCTCTCTGCTGCCACTGCAGCCAGAGCCGCCACGTTATATAGGAGCCAAGGCACATGATAAGTCTATTATATGTATATAGATGGATATAATAAAACGTGCCTTTCACATTTTCTGTATGTACTTCTCCGGCCGATGCATATGTATGTGTGTGTCTGAGTATACATGTGTGAGTGTGGGTCTGTGCATGGCGTGTTATCGATTGCTGCCGCTCGACTGAATAATGCTAAAAGCCCGAGATACACAAAAGTGTCACATAAAATACCGATTGAATAATGCATTATCGTAAATATATTATGTATAGGCACGACGCGTGTGGCACCAGGTCTAGGCGCGCGGACAAAATTAATCTTTAGAAAAAACGTCGAATTTTGGCTCCCACTCGATCTTGCGCCACGTATATATTTTTTGATCTTTAAACACGTCGCGATTGCAGCACGCCGAGGAAAACCTTTAAACCTTTTTTTTCACTTACATCTGCGGTGAAGAATAATATTAATCTAAATGTTAATTCACACCTCGAATGCGTCAATTCAAGAATTATTTACAGGAAAGAAAAATAGGAACATACCATATACCTGTAACCAACAATTTACGTATATCGGTTGTTTTTCGCTTGTATCCTTTATAGCATCGCGTCGTAACGTACTTTCAAAATCGTTAGCTTTTGTAAAGGTTTTCCGAAAACTTATTATACTTGCAGCTGTACGGGATATGGCGTTTACATACACACGCCCTCACGTGGATATGAAATTTTATTCATCATCGATATTCCGGAATTTTCCATGCGCGAGGGTAAGTACGTGTCATTATGATTAATAACGTCGCGCCACCGTCGCGCTACTATACACAATACAAAATCAACTTCGGCTGCCGCTGCTGCTGTTGCCTGCAATGCGCCAAAATATCCTCTGGGATGATGGGGCTCGAGTATATATACTATATATACAATATATATACACGGGATGCCGATGTATAAGCTGCTAATATAATAATTCACGTACGCGTTCACAACGGCAGCAGTAGCAGCCCCTGCAGACACACACGTATGCGTGTATGATAAGAATGCAGTGTAATACAATCAAGCCATGAAGCTCGAGCTGGCGAACGTACACACCAACTGCGCTAATTGATTGATAATCGATAATAACGCGCGACTCCGAGAGATTATATACAACACCGTGAGTTGAACAATCGCGCGAATATATGTGTACGCGGGAGAGAAAAAACAAATAGTGCTTTCACAGTGGGCATGTACTCACGTTTTATAACACAACTACACTAAAGAATTTTGAATTCGAGAATATTATCATATTAGCAAATATTCAGATATATTTTTAAATACGTGAAAATTTCAAAATGTTATCATGATCGGGAATACTCGAGAATTTTGTTAATACCGTGAATAATAGAAAATATGTTTATAATAAACGTCAATATTTTTATAATCGCGTGTATACGCAAAAATCGAAAATATTTTGATATTTGAATATAACACGATGTATAAAACAACCACTTAAAAGCCCTTTGAATTCAAAAATATTTCCATATTAGAAAATATTTTGATGTATGTTCATTATCAGAAATTTTTTCATATCCGCGTTTATTCGAAACAATGTTTGAAAACAAAAATATGTTTATACTTGAGTATATGAGCGAAAAGCGAGGATATTTTTATATTCGAGTATATGTGTGATAACACAATCACTCGAAAGTACATTGAATTCAAGAATATCATCATATTAGCGAATATTCAGATACATTTTTTATATACGCTATTATTTGTATGTCCGTGAACATTTTAAAGTGTTAACATGCTCGAGAATACTCGAGAATTGTGATAATTCTGTGAATAATCGGAAATATGTTTGTAAACATGAATATTTTTATATTCCAGTATGGCCGCAAAAATCGAAAATATTTTAATATTTCAGTGTACGTGTATGACACAACCACAAGAAAGTACTTTGAATTCAAGAATATTTCCATAATAGGAAATATTTAGATATATGCTTATTATCAGAAATTTTTTCATAGCCACGGTTATTCGAAAAAATTTTTGGAAACAAAAATATGTTTATCCACAAGTATATGAGCGAAAAGCGAGAAAATTTTTATATTGGTGTATATGTAGAAATTCGATAATTTTTTTCATATCTGTGAATTTTTGAAAACATTTTAAAATTCTAAAATAACTTTACTTCTGCGAATATTTTAAATTATTTTCATACTTGGGGATACTCGAGAATTGTTTTACTTCCGCGAATATTCGATGATACTTTTCAATGCAAGAATAATTTCACATACGAGTTCATGACAAAAGAATTGAGAATATTTTCATATTCGATTATATACGAAAAAATCGAAAACATTTTCATATTTTGGTATATGCGAGAATATTTTCGTATTCGAGATTATTCGAGATAATCGAAAATATTTTCACATACCCGTATATACTCGTATATACGCGGTCACGCGCGTCTACTCGTATATACGCGTATATACGCGGTCACGCGCGTCTACTCGTATATACGCGTATATACGC